>NW_028230442.1:20065443-20217182 GCF_043228905.1 Azolla caroliniana
AGAGAGACTAAAGTCTAGCTCAAACCATGAAAAATGAAGAAGAAGAAGAAAAAAAAAACACTTCATAACTTTTGCTTTTATACTTACTTTTTCAATTTGGCATATATATGTCTTTATCATGGGGCTTTCTCCTTCACTTTGTGGGTATCCCTCTCTTCACCTTAGGTTGATGTTAGGGTGATGAGACACACAATTAAGGCATGCACAATTGGATACACATTACAGAGAACCTATAGAGATAATATGTACCTACTATCATTCATATGCAACAAATAGACTAGACTACACACATTGTAAATAAATATGGAAATAAGTAGAAACATAGTCTCGATCGTGTAATAGTTTCTCTCTGGTGGAAGCCAGTAAAAAAAATAAAGATGAAGAGAGGGAGAGACCAAATTATGTTTGTATTGGGTATTTTTGGTATAATATAGAATCTCTCCTTTGAGTTACAATGATCTTTACAAGAAGGGAGAGAATGAGAATGAGAGACTAATTTAATTGATCAACGACCATTCAATAGTTTGTATCATTTCAGAATTCTATACTACAATCTTCGAAGATCAGTTGATACAGTTGTCAAGTGGAGACTAGACGATCATACTTCCAACCCCTACATTCCATTGGTGTCATCTGGAAAAGTAATGCAATTCGAAAGAATTCCAACCCTTACATTTCACAAAGTCATCTACTTAAGTAGAATTAGAATTAGAATTTTTATCGTCCATAAAGTAATGCTGAGTAGTGAGATTCAAAACCCAGTGCATGCATTGATAAGAGTATGGCAACTCCGATGTTGTCTCATGTCTGAAGCAATTATTTGCATATTTTATTTTTCCATCAAAAACCAAAAGGTCACGTTGTACAAGTATTGATGTAAGGATTCATATACATCTCCCAATAGAAATGAGGCATCAACAATGAGAAACACCTGATCCAGTAAGACTAGCATAACAAGTAAGGAAGCTGTGGATCAGTGGTGCTGATATGATTGTATATGATTCATAGGGGATATTGCCAAGTCTTCTGAGGGTAAAATGCTGGAATTCACCATATCACATACTAAAATTGTGCCAACTGGAATTCAACATCATGTTCAACCAATCATATGCAAGGCATTCTTATTGTCCTCTAAAACTTCAATCACTTGTGAACAAAACTGTTAACCTTCTATTACTTTTTGACTAAGTAATAGGTCTTAAGTCAACAAGGTTCAAATCACACACCTTCAAAGGTTACCTGGATCTTGTAGCAACCAAATGGGCTGGAGGATACATGTAGTTTCCCTTGTCAAATTTGACCCTTGTCATGCCTAACTAAGCACATTCCTTTCTAGTTTCTTCCAACCATCATTTTTCGTCTCATGGCTTCAATACTTTCAGCATCTTCTTGCATGCCAGAAGCTGCATAGAGGTTAGCCATTAAGATATAGGATGAACTCGAGCTATCATCAAGTTGCATTGCTTGATTGAATGCCAAGATCCCTAGCTTCACATTTCCCCATCTTTGACAAGCAGTTAACAATCCACGCCATACCGGAAGATAACTTGAAGAAGGCATTGTTTTGATCATCGAAACGACCCTGTCAAAGTGTCCAGTACATCCCAATGAAACAGCCATGCAAGTGTGATGCTCTAAGCTTGGTGTAATGCCATAGTATTTGCTCATACTCTGGAAGTATGTTTGAGCATCATCCAAGAGTCCAGAATGAGTACATGCATTCAAGACACAGAGGAACGTTACTTCATCCGGAAAGAGGCCCTCACCTTGCATATGTTCAAAACACCACAATGCTTTGTGGCCTTGCCCTTGTTGGGCATACCCAGCAATAAGTGCCGACCAAGAGAATACATTTCTAATGGGAAGACCTTCGAGCACTAGGTGCGCTTTCTCAAGCACACCACATTTTGCATACATGTCCACCACGGCAGTTCCAAGCATAACATCTTTCTTCAATAAACCCTTGTTCAATATCAAGTTGTGGATTTCTTTTCCCTTGTCAATAGCTCCTATGCTACCACAAGCCTTTAAGATAGAAAGGAAGGTGACCGCATTTGGACATATATACTCACCTTGCATCTGTTCAAAACAGTTTATTGCTTCATGAGCATGCCCTTGCTGGGTATATCCGGCTATTAATGCTGACCATGAAACTACATCTCGGAGAAAAAGTTCATTGTGCACTTCTCGTGCTTTCATGACCACACCGCATGTTGTATACATATCTATCAAAGCATTCCCAAGGACAACATTATGCTTAAGAAGTCCCCTCCTCAATATCTCATCATGAATCTTGATTCCATAACCAATAGCACCCACATTACCACATGCCTTCAACATGCAAGCAAATGTGATTTCGTTTGGAGAGAGACCCTCACTTTGCATCTGTTTGAAACATTTCAATGCTTCGTTGAGTCGGCCTTGTACAGCGTACCCAGCAATCATTGCTGACCAAGTCACTACATTCCGAACTGCAAGCTCATCAAGCACTTCTTGTGCTTTTGCAAGCATGCCACATTTAGCATACATATCCACCAAAGTGGTGCAAAGCACAATATCTTTCTTTAGCCAGTTCTTTCTATCCATCATATCATGAAAATTTTCACCCTTTTCAATAGCTCCAACGCTGCCACATGCCTTCAATATGCCGACAAATGTGACAGGATCCGGAGGAAGGCCTTCTATCTGCATTTGTTCTAAACATTCTAGTGCTTGCGAAGCTTGTCCTCGTTGAGCATATCCTACAATTAATGCATTCCAAGAGACCACATTTCGAACATGAAGCTCATCGTGCACCTGTTGTGCTTCCACAAGCATGTTACATTTGATATACATATCCACCAAAGAAGTACCAAGCACAATGTCTTTCTCTAGCATGCCCCTATCTATAATCCTACAATGAATTTGTTTGCCCTTGTTGATTGCTCCAATAGCACCACAAGCATTCAAGATTCCAATGATGATAACTCCATCAGGAGACATACTCTCTACTTGCATCCTCTCAAAACAATTCAGTGCTTCATGACCTTGTTCATGTTGGGCATACCCTGTAATCAAAGAAGACCAAGAGATCCCATCTCGAACAAAAAGCTCGCTGTGAACTTGTCGTGCTTTCTCGAGAATCCCACATTTGGCATACATTCCAATCAAAGCATTTGCAAGCACAATATTCTTCTCGAGAAACCTCTTCCTAACAATCTCACAATGAACGTGGATACCTTTCACAATAGCTCCAATGCTACCACATGCCTTCAAGATGGAAATAAAAGTGATTGCATTTGGAGAGAGACCCTCACTATACATTTCTTCGTAACAATTCAATGCTTCTTGGGATTGTCCATGTTGGGCATATCCGGAAATCAAAGCCGACCAAGAGATAACATCTCGGACTCGGACTGTATCATGCAGTTGGTGTGCTTCTATAAGCATGCCACATTTAGCATACATATCCACCAAAGCGGTGGCAAGACACATATTGTTTTCTTCAAAAATGCCTCTATATACAATTTCCATGTGAATTTGCATACCTTTCTCCATGCATCCTATATTACCAGACACTTTTAACATACAGATGAATGTTACAGAGTCTGGACAAACACCTTCTTTGTGCATACTTTCAAAGCATTTTAGGGTTTCGTGAACTTGGCCATGTTCAACATACCCTGTTATGAGAGAATTCCATATAACTATATTCTGGCCACGGAAATCATCATAAAGATTCTTAGCTCTTTCAATCATACCACATTTAGCATACATTGTGATCAAAGCGCTAACCAGAAAAGGGCTCTTTGCAAGTAGCCCTTTTTGTGTAATATCACCATGAATTTGAATACCTTTCTGAATATCTTTTTTCCTGGCACAATCCTTAAGTAAGGAAACAAACGCTTTATTACTAATCTCCATGGCTATGGCTCTGTTTTTCCACACTCACGTGAATATTTGGTAAACTGACAAGATTTTTGACATCAAAAGTCTGTTATGGTAAGTTCGGTTTGGATCACCTTGTTTTATTATTTCAAAAAGTTCAATCTAACATGGTTTGGTTCGTTAATTCAATAAGGTCTGCAATTCTAGCAATGAATCCAACTGATTGATTGCTAGCAACTAACGAGTAATTGTAAGCTGTTGATACGTAATTTGCATTCAACCTTTAACCACATTCTAGGAATCGAACCTGGCAACTCAAGATAAGAAATAGTTTACCTCTGGTTGCTGCTATGTCTTGTTCGAACGAAGATTCTATGAATTAAAAAAATTCCTTATAAAAAGTTGTCATTAAGGTCTGTGATTGAGTTCTTGTAGAAACATATTTTCATCCATATATCCAAACTATTTGGTGAGATATCGCTCATTCATCATAGCAAAATCACGTATTATTTAACGCCAAAAACACCTACTAACATGTTCTAGGTTGTACATTAATGTGGCCCATCATTATTGTGACAACTTGTTTGAGAACATCACATAAGAAATTAAGAAATCCATCATTATTTCAATAATAAGTTTTCATTAGTTTGACATAGATATATTGTGTGCTTTCATGACTTTGGAGGGTATTTGCCTCACCATAAGACATGGGGAAAAGAACCCTCAGCAAGCAACGTAAACCAAGTTGATTCTCATGTGACAAAAATGTGTTTACATGTAGGAAATATTAGTGAAGTAGTCATAACCTATCTCCCATTTGAATAGGGCAAATCAATGCATCATATTTTGCATATTATATACAAAGTTGGCAAGTAATGCATCTCACCTTAATATGTGCATTAGTTAAGCACTTTGATGACTTTGTTGTTGCTCTAAAGTCTAGGTTAGTTGTTTCAATGTATTAGGTAAGTAAAACAGCAGCAATGTTTTATATTGCTACCATAGTTGCAACACACCATACCATGATCAAATCTGTTGGTTTGGTAGGCATACATTAGATTAAAATTTCCCATGAAAGCGTATCGGTCACATATCAACTTGAATAGTGAATGCTATGGTAACAATATAGTTATCAATGGGCAATGGTGTTCCTTTTCTTTTTTCACATCAATGTTCTTGTTCAAAACCATGATTGTTCATCTCCAAATTTCATAGACAAAGCCACACGACATATGCTATATGTTTGGATTCACATTTCTACAAACAGTTCCACGTACTCTTTCTCATGTGCCACTCAAAAGCACTCCTGATTGATCATCGCAATTAGACTCCACTCCAATAGTCTTTATTATTCATCCCCCCCATACAAAATGTTCAACATCTTGGCATACTATCATGTCAGTTAATTAAAGTTGAAAAACTCAATGATGGATTCTCATCTCATTCCTCGAGCACCATTTTGATTCTCCAGAGGCATCATTTTCATTCTAAAATCATATGTAGTAAAAGAGTCACATATGGAATCTCATGTCATTCTCCAGAGGCATCATTTTCATTCTAAAATCATATGTAGTAAAAGAGTCACATATTTTCAGCTGCATAACTTTGACATTTATGTATGCATCTCTATTTTGAGAATATCTTGAAAGCAGAATTCTTCAGACATTTCTGAGCTCTTGAAAGCAGCATTTTTCAGCCTCGTAGCATTAACCTTTTCAGCATCGTCTTGCATACCAGCAGCTGTATAAATACTTCCCATAAGAACATATGCCGCAGTACTCGTATGATCCAATTGTATCACATTATCATAAGACAATCTTCCAAGCTCCACATTTCCCCATTTTCTACAAGCAACCAATAATGCAAGCCACAGGGCAGGGTGGTCAGAAGATGGCATTGATTTAATCACTGACATAGCCTTCTCAAATTGACCTACACATCCGGAAACTACCACCATGCAAGTATGATGCTCTAAATCTGGTGTTATGCCATATGTCTTAGTCATCTTATTAAAGTAGATTTGGGCCTCATCTAATAGTCCTTTGTGACCACATGCCGTGAGGACGCACAGGAAAGTGATTGCATCCGGCGAGAGATCCTCTCCTTCCATGCGCCGGAAACAGTTTAATGCTTCATCTACTTCACCTTGCTGAGCATAGCCTGCTATTAATGCATTCCAACATGCTACGTCTCGGATAGAAAGACTTTCAAGAATTTGTTGTGCTTTTGCAAGCATGCCACATTTGGCATACATATCGACCAAAGCTGTGCCAAGGATTATGTTTTTCTCAATTAAACCCATACTCAGAATCTCATCATGAATATATTTGCCCTTGTGAATAGCTCCAATACTCCCACAAGCCTTTAAGACACAAATGAATGTGATGGCATCTGGGAAAAAACCCTCATTTTGCATTTGATCAAAAGAAGTTAGCGCCTCATGAACTTGATCCTCTTGAGTGTACCCTGCAATTAAGGCAGACCAAGAGACTAAGTCCCGAACAGGAAGCTCTTCCAACACTTTACGAGCTTTTACGAGCTCACTACATTTGGCATACATATCTACCAGAGCAGTGCCAAGAATGATGTTTTTCTCTAACAATCCCCTCTTCACAATCTCTTCATGAACATGTTTTCCTTTATCAATGTCTCTTATACTAGCACAAGCTTTCAATATGCATGCAAACGTGACTGCCTCTGGAGAGAAACCTTCGTTTTGCATCTGTTTAAAGCAATCCAAAGCTTCATGATCTTGCCCTCTCTGAACATACCCTGCGATGAGAGCATTCCAAGAGACCACACTTCTATTCACAAGTTTTTCATGTATTTCATGTGCCTTCGAAAGCACACCAAATTTTGCATACATATCAACCAGTGCAGTGCCAAGAATAGCATTTGTCTCAAGTAAGTTGAGGCTGATAATCTCATCGTGAACTTGATTTCCCTTATTAATATCACCAGTGCTTCCACAAGCTTTCAAAATACAGCTAAAAGTGATCGCATCCGGAGAGAGACCTTCTCCTTTCATCTGTTCAAAGCAATGGAGAGCTTTATGGCCTTTCCCTTGTTTAACATAACCCACAATTAGTGCTGACCAAGAGACGACATCTCGAACTGGGAGCTCTTCGAGCACTTGTTTTGCTTTTGAAAGCATGCCAAATTTGGCATACATATCCACCAGCGCAGTACCAAGCATGATGTTATTTTCTAGCAATCCTCTACGAAGAATCTCATCATGAATTTTCTTTCCCTTATCAATTGCTCCAATGCTACCACATGCCTTCAAAACACACATAAAAGTGACTTGATCTGGAGAGAAACCCTCTCTTTGCATACTCTCTAAACACAAGAAAGTTTCATGGCCTTTTCCTTGTTGAGCATAGCCACCTAACAGAGCATTCCAAGAGACTAAGCTTCGGAATCGAAACTCATCGTGCAAATGTTGTGCTTTTGCAAGAAGACCACATTTCACATACATATGAATTAAACTACTTGCTATATAGGGGTTCTTTTCAAGCAAGTCCTTTGTCAAGACCTCGCGATGTATCCTTTCTCCTTTACATAAATCTCTCTTCCTACCACAAGTTTTGAGCAATTCCACTATTTTGCATTCCTCCTCCCTGCTTACTCTTCTTCCCAAATCCCTCGCAAGAGACCCTAGGGTTGCTCGGCTACCATCCATGTATCCTTTCACTTTTGGACAAATCTCTCTTCCTACCACAAAGTTTTGAGCAATTCCACTATTTTGTGTTCTTCCTCCACATCTACACTTCTTCGCAAGACCCTTCCAAGATGCTCTAGAGTTGCTCGTCTACCATCTATGTATTCTTTCCCCTTTACACAAATCTATATTCTTACCATAAGTTTTAAGCAATTCCATTATTTTGCATTCTTCCTCCATGTCTGCTCTTCTTCCCAAGCCCCTTGCAAGATGCCCTAGCATTGCTCGGCTACCATCCATTGATAGATAGATCTAAAATGGTCACCTCATAGAAAAGTTGTGAGTTTAGCTTAAAAACTCGAGGATTACAGGGATGTTGAAAGGATGGAAGCCTAAGCATACCTTCTCAGATGTGCTGCTTTGTTCTTCTTCCTTCCCCTTTGTTCTCCCCTGTTCCCTTCCTCTCTCCTCTGCTCTGGTCCATTGGGTTCTCTTTCTCTCCAATTCTAATGTGTAGCCAGAGACTGAGAGAAAATTGGCCATGGTAAGAGAGATTTCTTCTTCTTCCTTCTCCCCTGTTCTCTCCTCTGTTCTCCTACACTATTCTCCCTGTTCCTCTGTTCTCTCCATTGCTCTGTCTGGTCCAATTGGGTTCCCTTTCTCTCTAATTCTAATGAGAAATCAGATGCCAAGAAAATTGGACATGGTAAGAGAGATTTCTCCCTAGTTCTCCCTGTTCCTCTGTTCTCTCTCCTTTGCTCTGTCTGGTCCATTGGGTTCTCTTTCTCTCTAATTCTAATGAGAAATCATATACTAAGAAAATTTGGCCATGGTAAGAAAAACCAAGTTGGCTCAAGCATAGTGAACCATACGTTCCATACGTGCATTCTCATTCTCGAGAATGGTTCAATCATTCGCGTAAGAAAAACACCCTCAAATAATGATAAATGCCATACTTTTGGATTTATTATTTATTATTTATTATGAGGTAAATAAGCCTAAGAAAAACATTAAAAAAATGGGAGAAAAAAAGAAAGAGAATGTTTGAATAACATTCGCATTCGTTTTCCAACGTAGGAAAACGAATGTTATGCTAGACGAACACGAATTTTACATACTATGCTTAGAAGTTGTCAAAAAAGAGCGAAAGAGACCACTAGCAATTGGCCATAGTTCAGTTTGAACCGAATCGAACCGCGAAACCACAACTTAATGGTTTGAACGGTTTGGTTTGGTTCAGGTTCAGGTTTCTGTAAACTATTTGGTTTCAGTTCGGTTAGAGCCTTTATCAGTTTAACGGTTTTTGGTAAAAATGATTTGAAATTGTAGTTCAAACAATTTAAATGGTTTGACAGTTTAGGATTGACATTCGATAATTTTCTTAATTTTTTTTTTTTTACATTTGAAGCCTAATTTTGATCTTTTAAGAAAAATCTTTAATTTTTGACAAATTTAAATTTTTTTTAAATGAAAATGTGAAATTTTGAATTTTGACCTAACTTGAAAACCAAAACGAAACCGCGAAATTGCAGTTTGAACGGTTTAATGGTGTCGCGGAAATCCGCACGTGCGTGTCGGATAGGACAGGACCACAAAGGGTCTTGGACTAGGGAGTAAGAGGAGGGAGAGAAGCTTGGGAGTTCAACCGAGAAGGAAAAGAAAGATTAAGATTCAAGAGAATAAGATTTAAACAAGACAAGATACATTATGGAAAGCACCACACCAATTACAACCGTGGTCGTGTAGGCCGAATGTAAATCCTCTAGATGAAACCCTAACCGGATAGGGGGGGGGGGAAAAAAGACAACGAATGAAACCCCTAAATGAGATCCTAAAACCCAAAATTCCGAAACCCTAATGGCAACCCAAAGAAACCCAAAAAGTGGAAGCCCCTCAAAAGTGACCCCTCACTCCCTTTTATAGTAGTAAGGGGTAAGACACATTACATAAAGAGGAGTCAAATCCCCTTTCCTTTAATGGGGAATATCTCCCATGATCTTAAATCGGTGGGCCTTTAAATCTCTCCCCTCACGCTTTCAATGCCATTGCCCATCATATTTGTACCCCCACGTACTCCCCTTTCCTATGTGCCCATGTGCACACAAGTCCACATCATCATATTTACACTTAACGAATTTTCGTAGAGCACCTTACACTTTACATTTGCTTATTTACTCTTAGGTTACGAATTTAATAAGTATATGTGCTACGTTGCACATCTCATTTTATTCGTTCTGCTTGTGTTTTCCCACCATGGCCAAAAATCCTCACAACAACGGTTTAAAGGTTTGAAAGTCTCTAAAACCATTTGGTTTGAGCTAGAATTTTTTGTAATGGTTCGGTTAAAACGGTTTCGTGGTTTGGTTACGAATTTAGGTTACAAATTTAATAAGTATATGTGCTACATTACACATCTCGTTTTATTCGTTTTGCTTGTGTTTTCCCACCATGGCCAAAAATCCTCACAACAACGGTTTAAAGGTTTGAAAGTCTCTAAAACCATTTGGTTTGAGCTAGAATTTTTTGTAATGGTTCGGTTAAAACGGTTTCGTGGTTTGGTTACGAATTTAGGTTACGAATTTAATAAGTATATGTGCTACGTTGCACATCTCGTTTTATTCGTTCTGCTTGTGTTTTCCCACCATGGCCGAAAATCCTCATGACAACGGTTTAAAGGTTTGAAAGTCTCTAAAACCATTTGGTTTGAGCTAGAATTTTTTTGTAATGGTTCGGTTAAAACAGTTTCGTGGTTTGGTTTAAGTTTCAAAATTTTAAAACGGTTTGAGTTTGCAACTCACGAACTGAACTGTTGTCGATTGTTAAAGACCACCAAGAGAGAGTGCGCACGAAAAGTGACCTTAGGAGATGCCTTCTAGAGAGAGAGCGTGGAAGTGGCCTTAGGAGATGTGTTCTAATGCATGGACTAGAAAATGTGGTGGAATTACATTTACAACCAGTAGGTCGTTCTATTCTTACGAATGATCACAAAAATCTAAATGAGCACAAGTCGTCTCGATGTAAACTGCTAGGTAGAAATCTAGGTGCTTTTCTAGTAAGTTCGGTACTTAAGAGTCATACTACTAAGACACCTTGTAAGTTAAATGACATAATGATTGAAGAGTTAGGATTTCGAGGTGATACAATCTTTTGCATGGGTTGCGGAAATGTGACGGAATTGCTTTGGCCCGTGAGCAAATACACGAGCACAAGTTGGGTGCAGAAAGAGTTGGTTCCACTTTATGTCCACAAGGGTAGCCTTGGATCAACAAGTCGTGGTACTAGCAGAGACCATAATTCTGTGACACCTAGTAAGTTAAAGGACTAATAAGGAGAGAAGAGTTAGGATTTCGAGGTGATAACAATGCCTGAGCACAGTTTGAGAATTTATTGCTAGTGGAAAGAAATGGGTGAACCTTAGGATGTTCGTGAAAGTAATGCTAATAGGAAGGATCAAGGTTTTCATTTCCAACAAGGAGTGGATGTGGCAGAACGACGTAATTTGAAGGATGTTCTACATGCTATGGGTTTCTGAAGTTGTGTGAGCATACAAGTGGTTCATTGTCTTCATGAATACGAGGTTGTTTCAAGAGAATGGAGGGAATGTAGAACCAAGTTGAAAGCTTGTTTACTCAAGAGATACAAGACGTTGTGAAGCAATGGTTGAAGTTTCAATTGGACCTACGGTTTTAATACATGACGCAACTTTTGATGATAGCATACATGGTGGAGTGATCATGAATAATCACAGTACGACAAAAGAAGCACTACAAGTTGCAAAATCTTCTAGATGTGGTTTGTTTGTTGTAAGCAAGTTGTGCATATTGAGAACTGATGAAATGAACCATAAAAACAACATAGAAGTTCTGTTGTGGGAGAGTTTCACTAAGAATGAGTAACGAGAAGAGAGAAACATAAGTTAATGAATGATCGAAGTCAAAAGTGGCAAGGAGCAGATCATTACAATTAAAAAATCTGACATAATTTGCCTATATGTACATACATAGTTGACTTTGCAAACATGCATACTTTTGGGTTTTCTGAACATTTAGTTACCATTTTGAATCATTACCTTAATTGAAGGTAACAAATCTAGGTAAAAGTGTGGAGGATGTTGAAGGAAAATCTAATACATAAAAAAAGAATCTTCTATTTCTTTATCGAGTTGTTTTGAGGAGAATCCAAAACCCCTCTCAAAATGTGGCATTTACATTTCAACATCCTTATGAATCGCGCTTTCATCAATTTTTGATTTCTATATCCATATTATTTCCCAACCATAAAAAGGGGTCTATCAACAATTGCTAACTGAAGTGCCTCTTAGACCAATATAAGGAGACCTAACAATTGGAGGCTCGTCAAAAAGGCAATAAAGAGTTTTGTGTATTAAATATATTTAAAATTTGAGAAACATCATTTGAGGGACAAAATCCCTATGTTTCGATGAATTGATGGTTTGCTTTGTACATTAGATCATAATAGATGAGCAATTCTTTTAAGCTTTCTTAAGGCACACATAAATGTATGCATATATAACCTTCCTTGCAATAACATCGAATCCATAGTGATACTAAAACACACATTTCCAAATAAGATGATACAAATTAATGCAAATGCTAAACAAGAAAATACATTTTAATGTACACTATACATGCAATGCATTCAACGAAATGCATAAGCATTACAAAAAATTGTATGCAAAGCATCATTCAAAACATGTGAAACATAAACCACATGACACACAAAAAGCTGTATATGTTTTTTCAAGAGGGATTTTCAAGATTATACATTTTATAAATATGCCTTCCTTTATGCTAGTTTTGCTACAAAAGTATTCAAAGATTTAGATTTTACCAACAAGTTTTCAAACCAAGTTCTTCAAAACAACATATCAACTTGTACGTGAGAATATCAACGTTTGGTTCTCAATTAAGGACCAAGGCACATGGATCGATGGTTACAACCCTTAACTTGAAAGTTAAGTATTATAATTTATCATCCCATTAAAAATCTATTACTAATCATTAGGTAAAATAAAAGTAAAAGAAAGGTAAATAGATTGCATAGAAGAACTCAATCCTCCTTATAACCCTTGAGCTATGATCAAGAGAAAGCTAACCTACCACGAACGTTCAATACTAATGGATATTAGGATGACTAGTACCTTGGAATAGGTAATACGATCATTGTGACGAAATCCGAGCCCGCAACATTGGTGTCTCAGGACTTTAGCTTTTCAATGTAATGTGTTTTATGAGGGTATGTAGGTCTTATATTTATACTTCTTCTTAGACCACTTGAATAGATATGATTTTCGAAAAGACTCTCTAATCATTAGTTATCATGATCATGATAGTGCATGCACTTATCATTCCTTCTATCCAATCACATTTGTCAGTTTCTAACATTAGTGAACATATTGTTGACGAATGTTTTGTAAATATTAGTGTCCTACCCTCACCTATGTTATGTATTTATTATCACTAGTGAAGTCTTTATTAATCTAACTCTAAATGTCTCGTGAAGAACTTAACCAACAATGAAATGAAGCTACCCAACAAACTTAACCTCTGATGATTCAATTAATTATTATCCATTCTAATACAAGTGCTTAAGGACTTAAGGTACAATACTTAAGCCCTCAGCCAAGATGATCAGAGTAACATTAGTGGTTAATAACAGATAGAGAATATAAGCACTCTAGCGTAAGTGACGAGAAAGGGAACAAGAAGAAATATCAAAAGGCACACAAAGTGATCATTTTTAGAGCCTTATACGATGCTTTCTTGCTATATAATTTACAAGTTGGTCAAATGGGATTATTAAGCTTTTCAAAACATAGAACACTTTAGACATTTCCACACAAGGATGGCCATAATAAAGGCATTCTATTTTAGGTTTCGATTTTTTGGTCCTCTTTTATTTACATATGGACTTTTGTCTATTGTGCATATGGTGGTGGTTGGAAGTGTGCTACCAAGTGCCTAACAATTGGCCCGAGATCCTATTTGAGTGTGAATTGCATCCAAGAGCTCATGTGAATCCAAAATGGCGGACATTCTCTGAGCTCCCACAACCCGTAGTTTGTCCCATTAAGACCCCCCTTCAACATTACTAATGATCTGTTAATTTCTCGAATCTTTATAATGATACCTCTCAACTTTCGAAAATTTACCAAAATAGCTCCCAAATTTTGATTAGGCATAATTAGGCAATCAATCAAGGAATTATCTCACACCAAGATATTATTAGGTAATTAATTAGGATATTATCTCAATTTTTTGATTAGGCTTAATTAATTGGTTAACCCAACCGATTATTCTACTAAATTACGCATTAATCGCTAGATGGTGGATTAAAAGTATAGTTAATCAAGCTGTTATTTTGGTAATGCTAACTAAAACTAGCAGTGGAAAAGGAGAAGAGGTGAAAAGGAGAAGAGGGTCTTGTCTCTCCACAATGGATCCTCTGAGGAGGAGACAGATTTGATGGTTTTGTGGAGCTTCTCTGAAGGGATGCATAACAGTATGAAGGCGGTCCATGCTGTGAAGCACAATCAAGATGCTAGTTATGTGGCCTTACTCAAGAGATGTGCCCAAAACAAGGATTTGCATAGAGGTTCTAGTCTACATGCTGATATCATGAGAAGAGGTCTACTTGACAAGAACCCTCATCTAGCGAATACGTTGATCAGTATGTATGCCAAATGTGGTGCCTTTGAAATAGCACAAACCGTCCATAGCGATATTCTCGCGCCTGATATTGTCTCTTGGAATGCACTCATTTCAGGATATGCATATCAAGGGCAGAGCCATGAAGCATTGCATTGTTTCGAGGAAATGCAAAGAGCGGGGAGACTTTCGCCGAATGAGATTACATTTGCTTGTGCCTTGAAGGCTTGTAGTGGTGTCAGAGCTATCGATAAGGGCCAACAAATCCATTATGAGATTGTGAGGAGGGGCTTGCTAGAGAAAAAGATCATGCTTGGGTCTGCTTTGGTTGATATGTATGTTAAATGTGGTATGCTTGTCAAAGCACAACAAGTGCATGATGAAGTTCCGCTTCGGAATGTTGTCTCATGGTCAGCATTGATTGCAGGGTATGCACAAGAAGAGAAAGGCTATGAAGCACTTGATTGCTTCGAACACATGAGAAATGAAGGCTTATCTCCGAATGCGATCACCTTTGTTTCCATTCTGAAAGCTTGTGCAAGCATTAATGATTTTGAGAAAGGGAAACGGATTCATGATGAGATCGTTGCTCGTGGCTTGCTCAAGGAAAATGTCTTACTTGTTACGGCTTTGGTCGACATGTATGCCAAATGTGGTGCACTTGCAAATGCACAGGAGGTTCTTGAGGAGCTCCACATCCGGGACATAGTCTCTTGGAATGCACTCATTTCTGGGTACTCTCAAGGGAAACAAAGTTATGAAGCACTCAAATGTTTAGAAAGGATGCAAAATGAGGGCCTGTCTCCAGATGTGGTCACTCTCACTTGTGTCTTGAAGGCTTGTGGAAATATCGGAGCTATTGAAAAGGGACTGAAAATCCACGAAGCAGTTGTTGGTAGTGGATCATTAGAGAACAACGTCATGCTTAACACTGCTTTGGTTGATATGTATGCCAAATGTGGCATGCTTGCACAAGCTCAGAAACTACATGATCAGCTCTCGGCTCGTAGTGTAGGGTCTTGGAATGCATTAATAGCTGGGTATGTTGAACACGGGCAGAGTCATGAAGCACTGACATGCTTTGAATGCATGAAAGAAGAATGTTTCTCTCCGGATTCAGTTACTTTCCTTTGTGTCCTGAAGGCGTGTGGTAGCACAGGATCTATCGAGAAAGGGAAGGAAGTCCATGATAAAATTATGTGTAGTGGATTGCTTGATCAAAATATAGCTCTTGGAAGTGGTTTAGTGGATATGTATGCTAAATGTGGATGTCTTGCCAAAGCACAACAAGTTCACGATGAGCTCAATGTTCGGAGTGTAATATCATGGTCTTCTCTAATAGCAGGGTATGCTCAACAAGGGCAAGGTAAAGAAGCACTGCATTGCTTCCTGCAGATGCAATATGAAGGACTCTCTCCAAATGCTGTCACGTTCTTATGTATTATTAGCGCTTGTAGTCGATCAGGCCGATTGGAAGAGGCCGAAATGGTATTTGAAATGATGAGTAGAGAATATGACTTCATACCAAATCTAGAGCACTATGTTTGCATGATTATTACCTCTGGATGTGCGGGCAACTTTGATAAGGCTGTTGCAGTGATTCAATCGATGCCATCCCTCGATTATTGTGTAGTTTGGCTTGCATTGTTGGGTGCTTGTAGAAAGTGGGGAAATATAAAGCTTGGGAGGTTAGCCTTTGACCAGGCAGTACAAGTAGATAGTAGTTGCGCGGCATCTTATATTCTTGTAGCTAATATGTTTTCGGATGCTGGAATGCAAGTTGATGCCGAAAGGATTGAAGCTATGAGAATAAAGCATGCTACACCTTGGAAGGATCTATGGGACAATGCAAGTGGAGATGTGTGCTCAATTTCCTATGAGGATATTTCAAAGTATTTTGAAAATAAAGATATAGATGCAAAAATTGGAAGATATTACATTTAATGTGTTAAAAGAAGGATGTTCCTCAATTGAAAAAATCATGAAAGTATGTGGAATGACAGCAAGAAGACATAATATTACCATGCAAAACAGAAAGTTTGATATAGCCATTGTTAACATGTTGATTAACTAGTGGAGGTTCATGGGATCGGTGGCTACAAGATTTTGAGACGGGCTTAAAGTTGTTTGCTACTCTTTTTGCCACAAGAAGTTTCATAAGTCCACCAATGGATCCATATGTTCAAACTATATGCACTATATTGGCAACATATACAATGGTTGTGGAGGGTTATGGCAACGACATCCCCACAAATGCCATGAGTGATTAGGGTCACATTGCCTTTGAACTCCATAGCTCAGAAGTTCAAATCCCACTTTGGCCTTGGTTGATGCAAGTAGAGAAGTTTGTGTTTCCAAAGCAAAGTTGTTTTGCAAGATGCCACATCTTGATGGTAGTGACATTGTCTCGTGATTTTTGTTCAAATGATGAATCCGAAATGTGTGTCCAAGAAACCTATCATAGACGCAAAAGCAACTGCCAGGAAACATGTGTTCAAGGAACGGCTCATCAAGAAAAATAGATGATGGCGTCTTTTACCAATGCTTTGGCCCTCCACAAGGTACTGTAATATGAGGATCAACAATGCTTGGGGTTGTTTATGCTAGAACTCAAGAGACATAGGGAGAAGTTGTTGAAGGACAACAATACTACCACTCAAGCTCATTAACAAAGACTAATCACAACTTCCCGTTTGCCCATCACACTTGCCCATGCTACAAGTCAATCAAGGAGTACACAAGTGGGCTCCTGTTGGGAAATTGTAGAAGGCTTACAATAGATTGGGCAATAGTAATTTTTTGTGCATGCCCTCGTGGATCATGATCTCACCATCCTCGTATCCACAAATGAAGGCCATTATCTTCCGCCATTATAGAAAGCTTCCCTCGCGGTAGAGATGTCTCCATTCTAGAGACCTTTCGAAGACAAATCTTCGAGTCTATCTCACTTGAAAATCTACATGTATTCATAACATAATTCTTTGGTCACTTTTATTTTTATTTATTTATTGAGCGAGTTAAATTTAGTTTGCTTTGTTCTCAATTTTCAAAGACAAGACAACATTTTAAGATGTAATCTTTTGTTTGATCTTATATGCCATTTTGGCCTCTTAAAAGATGTTAATATATCTTTCCTTCTTTCTTTGTAAGGAAGCTGAAGTGACCCCAAAATGTTGAACCAAACTAATTTATGACATTTAATCAAAACTTATGTGAGCTGAAATTGAAACTACAAAGTACTCAAGAAAAGGAAACAATTGTTGACCTGGTTGCTAAAAAAGACTATGAAATGTGCTGTAATATCATTAGCAACATATAATTCATGGATGTAGTAATTCTTGAGCATTCATAGACTAGGTTCTCAAGTTTCATCCGAAAACGTCTCTCCATCAATACTTGTGCCACATGCTACAACATCTAAAACTTGCTAGCTAGCTCTATTGGTTTTGTCCCAAAGTATTTTGCATTGGTCTATATACCAAGGTGAACCTCTCCAATATGGGGATGCTTTTGAGGCTTCACACCATTGCACATTAGATGACGCTATTCTGGTTTGCATTCCCTTTCACGAACATATTCTCTAAGACAGTGTGTACAAATGGACACAAGTGTACACTAGATGCTAAAGATGGAACCCAAGAAATTTATGTGTGCATGTGCCACGTGAACAATGATCAAAAGGATTGACAATTCTACAAACTAAACATGTGGACATATGCAAATGAGCAACACGTTCTATACCATTTTGAACATTATGAAAGAATGGTGTCACGGCGATCAACAAGATAGAATAGCATTGTCTCCTCATGAAACAACAAAGCCTAACATTGCTGGATGAGACATGCTTTTCAACGAGGTGTTTAAGACATGCACATTCTGCAACTTCGATTATATTGAAGGCTTTGTTTGTGACAATTTACATAAGTATACAGTAGGATATATCAATTGTATGTTTTGCATACTACATTCCAACATTTGCCAATATCATCGATAACATCTTTAAAAAGAACATATTGTGGGTTTTTTTATTCATCCTCAACCCTTTGTCTCTCGTTTCGTTCTTTCTCTCTCTTGTGTTGGCTCGGCAAGGTACATCATAGCATCAAAAGCCATTGAATTAAGAGAACCCAAGTTCGATCCTCACCATGGGCTCTCTCTCCCTATGTGTTTTTTAATGAGGGGTAGTGTTTATGAAATAAAGGAAAACTCGAGGGTAGTCTTGTGGAATTTTGTGAAGCCGAAGTGAGAGCCCATTTGGAAGAACCCCAACTCCATTGCTGAGCTCCATTACAGGAAACAGAGGACTACAGAATAACCTGGGATCGTTAAGCAGATGTCTCCTATGCATTGATCGTTTCAGGTATGAGACACAGAGAGAGAAAAAGAGACAGATAATGATGATGTTCATGATGATGATCATGAGAGAAAGAGAGAGAGAGAGAGAGAGAGAGAGATTTTCCCATTGAATTATGAAACAAAACACCATACATGCTGAGTTATATAGATGTATAAAGATTCCCCATGATGATTCCCGAAAAGCAAAATACTAGATTTTGAGATGCCTATTAGATTCCTCGTGTTGAATCATAAAACAAAAGATTAGTGATGGTGAGATATAAATAATATTCCTAATGATGAATCCTGGAAAACAAGATCACTGATGCTGAACCTTTGAGGTCTGTAGCATTCCTGATGATGAATCATGGATGAAAAAAGATTATTGATGCTGAGTCTTCAAGTCATTATGGCATTCAGCATGGTAAATCCTCTAGTGATTTTGAGATATGGAACATTCATCAGGATTAATGCTGAAAAAAGACCAGCGGTGTTATCAGGACATAGGGAGCTAATACAAAAATATCCATGGTCTTGATGATGAATTAAATAGTAAGGACTAATAGTAAGCATTCAATATGGTGAATCCAATCTTAAACACTATTAGTAAGCATTCACCCCATGAACAAAATAGTAAGTGCTGACCACAATGGATCAAATAGTAAGAAAACATCCATGGACTTGGGACATACAGTATTCAAAATTATAATCTCTAAGGAATAAATTATAAATGCAACCCTTGAGGGATTATGAAGAGCTGAGAATATTAATGACATTGCCGGGATACAGCTAAAGAAAATATAGGATAAGGAGGTTGACAGATACAGAGGTAAAGAAGAGGTATGACAAGGAGATCAATACATAGATTGATAAATAAAAATCTTTAAAGAGATTCACACATAGATAACCTCAGAAGAAAATATGTCAAATGAGATTGGCACGCAGAGAGCTAATGAAAGTAAGATTTCTAAAGGAGACTTGGCACATACATGATAGGACTAAAGAAATGATATATCTAAAAGAGATTGGCACATAGAGGGCTAAATGGACAATATGAGAAAGAAATCTTAACGTCTCTTAAAGTTCATAATGGCCAATGAGATCTGACAGGTGTTAACTCTGTTTATGCTAACTCATCAATGTGAGTAACAAAAGAAATGTCTTTGTACTATATTTTCCGTAAAATAGATGGCTTGACATGTAATTATGAATGAAAACGGAGGACAAAGACTTCAGATTTGTGAACATAAGAAGAGTCAACATGAAAGCACTATATTACATTGTGGTATTCTGAAAAGCAGTTTACTTACAGAGTTAACAGAACAATATGACAAGAAGAGCAGCGTATAAAAATGAGAACAAAGATTTTGGATTTGCAGCATTGCTCAAGGTTTGTGCCCACAAGAAGGATCTATGTGAAGGCACTAGGCTACATGGTGATATTCTGAAAAGGGGTTTACTTGATAAAAGCCCTTACGTTTCTAGTTCTTTGGTCAGTATGTATGCAAAATGCGGTGCTCTTTCAAAGGCACAAAAGTTACATGATGATCTTCATATTCGAAGTGTAGTCTCATGGAATGCACTAATTGCTGGATATATGCAACAAGGGAAAGACCAAGAATCATTTGAATGCTTTGAACGCATGCAAAGAGAAGGTTTCTCTCCTAATGGAATCACCTTTGTTTGCATCTTGAAGATTTGTGGTCAGCAAGGAGCCATTGACAGAGGCAGAAAAGTTCATGAGGAGATTATCAGTAGAGGGTTTCTTGAGAAAGATATCGTACTTGGTACTGCTTTGGTGGATATGTATGTTAAATGCGGTGTGCTTGTCAAAGCACAACAAGTGCACAACGAACTTTACATTCGAGATGTGGTATCCTGGTCTGCATTAATTGCTGGGTATGCACAGCAAGGGCAAGGTCATGAAGCATTGAACTGTTTTGATCAAATGCATGGTGAGTGTATATTGCCAAATGCTGTAACCTTCACTTGCATTTTGAAAGCATGTGCAAACATTGGAGATGTTGACAAAGGCAGACAAATTCATGTTGCAATTGCTAGTAGGTGTTTTCTGGAGAAAGATATTGTTCTCGGCACTGCATTAGTGGATATGTACGCTAAATGTGGCGTCCTTGCAAAAGCGAAGCAAGTGCATGATGAGTTTTATGTTCGGGATGTAGTTTCCTGGTCGGCACTAATCGCAGGATATGCCCAGCAGGGTGAAGGTCATGAAGCACTGAAGTGTTATGAGACAATGCAAGGGGAGGGCCTCTTGCCAGATGTGGTCACATTCATTTGCATCTTGAAAGCCTGTGGTAGCACTGGAGCTGTTGAGAAAGGAAAGAAAATTCATGATGAGATTGTGAATAGGCAATTGCTGGAGAAAAATGTTGCACTTGGCACTTCTTTGGTGGATATGTATGCTGCATGTGGTATGCTTGTCAAAGCACAAGAAGTGCATAATGAACTTCGTGTGCGAGATGTTGTCTCTTGGAATGCATTGATTGGGGGATATACCCAGCAAGGGCAAGGTCATGAAGCACTGAACTGTTTTGAACGGATGCAAACTGCTGGTCTGTCTCCAGATGTAGTCACCTTCACTTGCATTTTAAAGGCATGTGGGAGCATAGGAGCCATTGACAAGGGCAAACAAATTCACGATGAAATCCTAACTAAGGGTTTGTTAGGAAAAGATTTTGTAATTGGCACAGCTTTGGTGGGAATGTATGCAAAATGTGGTTTGTTAGCTAAAGCACAAGAAGTGCATGATAATCTTTGTGTTCGGGATGTGGTCTCATGGTCTGCTCTAATTACAGGGTATGCACAAGAAGGACATGGGCATGAAGCATTGGAATGTTTTAAACAGATGCAAGGGGAAGGCCTTTATCCAGATTTGGTTACATTCCTATGTGTCCTGAATGCATGTAGTCGGTCAGGACTATTAGGAGAGGCTGAGATTTATTTTGGGAATATGAGGAGAGACTATGGCATTACACCAGACTTAAAGCACCATGCTTGCATGGTGGCTGGTTTGGGATATACTGGGCACTTTGAAAAAGCAATGTCGGTTATTAAAACGATGCCATCTAGAGATCATCTTCCTGTTTGGCTTGGATTGTTGGGTGCTTGTAGAAAATGGGGGAATGTGAAGCTGGGGAGGTTGGCTTTTGATCATGCATCACAACTCGATAATGGTAGCTCTGGAGCATATGTCCTCATGGCGAATATTTATGCATCTGCTGGCATGCAAAAGGATGCAGATGAGATCGAAGCTATGCGGTTGGAATATGCTGCTTGGAACAAGGCAGAAACTTCGTTGTGGGTCGATGCAACTGGAAGTGTTCATTCGTTTTCAATTGCAGATAAAAAGCACCCACAAAGTAATGATATATATGTGAAGGTAAACGATATTTTTGGGAAAATCTTGCAAGAATATGACCAGAACAAGCATTGCATGCTAGAAATTATTTCAGGTAATGATGGACAGAGTGTAATGCTAGCCATTGCGTGTGCCCTTATCAACACTTGCCAAGGTGAGACCATACACATTATGAATAATATGACACTTTGTAATGACTGCCATATTGCAATGTCGATGATATCAAAAGTAGAGGAACGGAAGATTATCTTAAAGGATGCAAAGTGCCTTCATGTTTATGAAAATGGAAAATGTCTCAATGGGGGACCAGGGTGATAAACGTGGATTTATGAAGGTTTGGTTTTACGACATTTCGAAATATACATATGTATATTTATAGTATTGTAGTCACAAGGGGTTTTATGGAACCATGTTTGGACACTTACAAGATATCTGGATGTGGGAACATATATATGTGTATCTTGAAAGGTTGTCAGAACTACTTAAAGCTGATTAAGACAGTCCAATCATTATCATCTTACTATAATCACAATAAAGACTTCGACCAAGAATTTAAACCTTGACAAATATATCGTGAACAATGTAGAGGCATTTGAGAGGCTATGCTGAGACCATCATATGGAACAGTCATTTCATGGTTGGTTGGAAAATGGACTTTTTAATGAAGTGTTTGTTTGTTGCAACATGCAAGCATATGGATTTTGAGCAGCATTGATCTGTATGCATTGTATTAGTGAACACAACTGTAAAATGCGAATTTCTTCACAAGGGCACTTATGAAACAATTTTGAAAAACAAATATTCCATGCATTTCCATCAATGGAAACAAACTAAGAATCTAGCAAACCTGGTCTTAGATACTTGCCCATCATTTTTGGAACAGTGAATGTGAACATGCCACCATGGTGTACTCTTGTAATCAAGAAAATGGAGGTAGTCTATTCCTAAACCCGCTTTTAGGTATTGGAACTGCTCATCACTTCAATTGTGGTACGTAACCAACTGTTTTAAGGAATTTCTGTTTGACTCACTACCTCCTAGATTTTGTGGTCCATATTATATCTATGAGCATGCTTTAGCAGAAAATGCCCAAGGCTGATGGATTATGGAATGTTTTCATAATTGCATACAAACATATATTGATTGCATTTATTCGCTTGGAAGGAGCTTGCACTATGAGAATCTAGTTTTAGCTCAAATTTTATGATAGCCCAAGCAAAGAAAAAGATGGCATCAAAGAGCAGACATACATTTATTTTTTACACAAGCTTACCATCCAGTGACATAATTAAAGTTTTACGAAATGTTCATAAATGTTTACCATCCATAGGCACAACAAAGAAACAACTTTTGTACCATCAAATGGCGGGTTTTACTTCCAATGTTCCTAATAATATCCCCTCTACAAGTGTCTACTCAGTTCCTAGAGTGAAATTTCTCTAGCTAGTTATTCTTTAGGTTAGCATGCATCCTTGTATTATCTTTGTATTATTTTGGATCCATATATTGTGTACTTAAATTTTGGCCACGTGTCTATTTCTATGTAAAGATATTTTCAAGATATGTTGTACATCATTAGGGTGTAATTAGTGAGTGTTTTGATAGACCACAACCTAAGTTCAAGAGTTCGCAAGTAATATGAGAATGGGTATGCTTTCCTATCAATTGTACTATCTTATTTGAGAATGAAAGATTGAGATGGCTCATGTAAATATCTCACTCTAGAGCTACATTGAATCTATATGTTTGCATGCAATACATATTTAGCATACATATTCCCCAATGCAATTCTAAGGTACTTACAATAATGGTTCTTTCTAATCCTTTTATGACTCCTATTCCTTCTTCCCTTAATAGTTGATATAAAATCTAGTGCATTCAAACTAGCATGAGAAATGTTTAATTTGGTTTTCCTAAACACGATGGTATATACTGGAGAGCCCTTGCAATTAGATATGTCCATAGTGAGGTTCAATTATGAAAGACTTAGTTTCTTCAATCTGATGCAACATGCTTTGCCAACATAGTACACATGAACTGAATTTTATGTTTTTAGGATGACCTATCAAAAGAGAAGATGCGCAGAATTTAGAAAAATGAGGTCCATTGCAAGAGGATATCAAGCTTGATACAAGATCAGTGGATGTATACTCCATGTAATGTGCTCTCAAGTAACGAAGATAAGTAATCGAGTAACTTCATATAAGAGGTAACATTACTTGGAGTCTTATGTACAGCAGTAAAATATGTTAGCTTATATGCATGTCTCAAAGGTTTTGTCAGTACTTGGACCTCCCAAATGTTACACCATGCTGAGTCTGAATTTTAGGGCTGCAATTAGAAACACGTTTTTAACACCACCAATAAGACCTATCACTTAATTTTGTTATCATGTGTTACATAATGATCAACAACTAGCAATATCCTTAGCTTGTAAACTATTCTACCTTTACAAGTTGCCAAGTTGACTTAACTTCATCTTGAAGAATGGAACATCGTAATTAGTTTGTCTCCAGAACAGAAAAACATAAAAGAAATTCAACACTAGGAACCACTTACGAGTTCAAATTGGCTTCCATAATATGAAAAAGACCCACTTCAATGTCGATTCCACTATTGGTTTTATGCACAGATTTTCTTCAAATTAAATATCCAAGGGACAATATTCAAAATCAACATCTGACAATAGAGCGTAGAAAGGTACCATGTTGTATACACACATTCATACATACACATATATGTATATACTAAACTTGGGCTATCAGAATACTTGGGGTTTACAAATACAATTGAGTGAAATAACGATGTCATATTTTATTAAACATGTCAGCATATCTTCTGGAAAGACTGCTATTTCTGCCACTTGGTGGCTTGCTGCATGTTTTTAATAGTACTCGGGTACATTAATTCAGTCACTTGTCACGGCAATCCATATTATAACATGTTATTTAGAACACCATGACACTGGCTTCAAGGTGAATTCGATACTATCCAAAAAAACTCTGAAATCTCTGTTCTCTTTTGATGAGATAGGAAAGATTCTCTAGTTCGAAAATTAGTTCATTGATGTAAGTCCATAACAGAAGTATGTAAGTAGACAATGTAAGTGCAAAATCTACCCTATCAAATAGAGCTTAGAAGTTCATTTCACTTCAACATAGTCATAAGAGTCATTATATATAATACACAATACACTCTTGTTTCAGTCTCCCTCCCATTAGAACATGACCCCATCAGCACAAGCTGTTGTATAAACCCTTGAGAAGCATCATAGCAAGAGAAAGAAAATTGATATAATCAACACATTTTCAGCATACCTAAGCTCCACCTTCTCTTGACACTCCTCTAGTGTATGAAAGGCCCTTGGTACTCGAGGATCTGAATGTTCTCCATGGAGTAGGGTTTGGCTTGCCTTCAAGAGGTAGAGACGTCCTCTTTCTTGTTAATGCTGGAGAAGTTGCTTTCTCTTCAGTGGCGTCAGGCCTTGTTTTTGGATTACTTTGTGATCGAACTTTTGCTTTAGCTGATTGTGTGGCTGCCATGTAGCTTGGTACTATAGGGGAACCATACAATGTATTCCCAAACATGCTTTTTAATGGTCCTGAAAAGCTTCGTCGGTTCAAACCTGGCCTTGATGTCACTCTTTCATGGTTAGCTTTAGGTACCTTCAGCTCCTCTGGAGATGATCCTTTGACAAGCATATGTTTGCTGGTATTGCTATTCGATGTTATGGTCTCCGGGGTGATGTCTAGAGCATGCACTTGAGTACCATTTGCCCTTGAAGGGCTAGTCTTACTTTGTTTTATAGCTGGATATGTTCTCTTCGGAGTTGTAATTGGTGAGAAAACAGCTTGGTTTTTATGCAAGCATGATGGTGGTGGCGGCTGCTGCTGAGGAAGGCTTTCAGCCTCTGCCACAGTTGTGCACAACTCAATTCGAGAATTGAATACAGATGGGTTTTGCAGTTGTAGATTCATAGTTCTCTCTGTGTTTCGATATGGACTCATATCTCGATTTGGGGATTCTGGAAATGTTCTCCAATCATGTGGCGAAGTCACTCGGTTTTCAATCTCTGCTTCTGAGTAGCTTTCATCTCTATTTTTCTCTTCATCATCCAAATAAGCTGTTTCCCAAGGCCGAGCAGCCATCCACCTCTCTAGCCAACTCCATCCCCAATGTGCTTCATCATGTTCTCCACCAATGATCAAAGAGTTCTTCTTTTGTGCTGATTTCCACAACTGAAAATGGCATGAAAAAGCCAATAGATGATAAGAGTTTGCAAGAATGTTACCGATATTGTATATATACAAGAGTTGGAAGTGTCAATAGAAATTACTAAATATTATTCAAATTGCTAACCAATTGCCGAATAAATATCACGAATTTTCTTTCAATTTTGCAATTTTGTTTTAGTTTTGACCTTTTTAAAATATCAGAGAGAGATGTGTCATTTCCTGGACATGGTTCAAGAGAGTCATGACCAATGTAAGGATGAGAACTAGGAAAGTTCGTTAATAGTTGTTTTGGGTATGGACAACTCAACTTTTTTTTTATTTATGTTTCCGATTCAACAGAATTTAATGTCTTTTAGGCCTCCATACCCACTTTTACATATTTTTCCTAAATTTTATCATGTGCCCTAATCTCCTTTTTCTGAATATGTTCATAAAAAAATAAAGAAACTTTTTTACTTTTGCTCCAACAAATCAGAAATTATTTAAACTCGGGGTTAACTATATATTCAATTAGAATAGATTTCATATAAAACTTTATGCAACGGATATTGTGAATCTCAGCTGCATCCTTTTCTGTACACATAAGAACCTTAGATCTTTCATAGAAACTCACACACAAATTCAACGACAATCAAGTTGTGACCACAACTTTGTTCAATTTATACGTACATAAATACTACTTATACTCACAATTTAAATGAGAATCAAATTCTGTGCAGAACTCTGGTCAATTTATACATAAATAAATACAGTACCACAAGGACATAATGAAATGCTTTAGTATTGTGAAACCTCACTTGACGGGAAAATGCATATGAAAGTGCACGCTCTCGCTTTGCAGCAGCCTCTTGACGGTTTTGAATTTTAGCTTCAAGCTCTTGGAGTGTACCAGTGCTCGAGTTCCAACGTTCCTGAAGGCACAAGAGAGAACAGTTAGTTTGGCTCTTCTGTAAAAAATTCAAAGAACAAGCTCAAGTCAATAATTTCAATGAAATAAATAAGTTATCACTATCAAGCTGTAATCTCTTATTTGGTCTCAATGGCCATTTGGCCCTTTAGACACATTAATGTATCTTTATTTCTTCCTAACCAGAGATTTCCTCGGTCGAGGTTCCAGTTGCCGCCTTTGTTCAAGTTTTTCTTGCACAGCTTGACCTTCCTCAGACATGCGGACACGTCTAGCACGTACTCGGGCCTGTACACGGACAAGTGCTTGGACGCAACGCAACGTTGTACCGGCTTGTCTTCTTACTATGTGTCCTCTCACTAAAGCTTGCAACCTCACAAGACCTCTGAGAGCACGCCGTGCCCGCCTTGCCTATACCACAAAGTTGCAATTAAAACATCAGTCAATAATGTTACTCAAGCCTTGTACCACTAACACTTGACATATTCAATGAATGGACCCATGTCTCACTACAGTTCCATAGGTTTATGCTATATTAAAACATCTCCTAATTTTACAGTATGTCAGACTAGAATTTAAAACATTCTCTGTTTTTTTTCATAATGCTATTAAGATCTTAGCGGGATGTTGCTCTCTTCTACGTTCTCAAAAGTATCCAAAGACTGCTATACAAGCACAATCCTATAGTTATAAGAAAGTACCAAATATCCTCGGAAAGCTGTCTGAATCACTATTGCTGCTTGTGTCTGGCGACTGGTGTCTACTTCAGTGTTTGCTACCACAGAATGCGATACATCTACTGTTGTATTTTCCTCATTGTTAAATTCTCTCCCCACTGATGGCTTTTGTTCTTCCGGTGTGATATCAGAATGGTGTAGAGTGTAACGGTTGGGTGAAGTCACTCCTGCTTCTTCTGACCCTTTGTTATGTGTTGATAATTTTCCAAAGCTCCATCTTCGTTTCATTTTGGGTGGTTTCTACAACGCAATCACAAAACCAGACCTCTCAAAACCAACAAGAGTGTAGAGCTTCCATTTCCAGAAGAAAACTTCATGCATTATGAACATCCAAAACCAAACTGCTTAGCAATCCAAATAAAGACAAAGAAAATGTGATCATAAGCACTGTTGTTGAGCAAACAAATGCATAACCATCCTGTAAAGAATCAACTAGGTTACCAATAGCTTTGGTTTGAAGTCAGATATTACATAAATCTGGAGTTAAATAATGTATACATAGGTCTAGTTATTTCATTATACACCTCTTCTTGATTACTCTTCACATTTTCATTTTTTCTTTCCCATGGTATGAGAGATGAGTAGCCTGCGCTCAGGGGCAAGCAGTTGGATGGATGGTGAAACATATCACTCGCTTTGCCTTCTCTAATTTCTCTCTAATTGCCTCATAATTTGCGATTTAAGGCTTCAATCCTAATAAACATAAGGGTGAGTCCACTTATATGAGACAAAAAATACATACCACAGGAGGAGCTGGTATTTCTTCAACTGCATGTTTTGGTGTTGTTCTCTGGTTGAGAAACAAGGATTTAAGCCATTTTCCAGGAGACTTTCCCATCTTAATTTATGATCTGTTGATATTGCACTGTAAACATGGAAGAGTTTGCATAATTAGGTGAAAAAGACCACATAAAAGATTGAAATTCTTCCCTTTAACATAACCCAAAAGCTCTGAAATTAGAGGATATGCAATCAAAGCATTTCAGATCTTAGTCTATAGACATAGTTAGATAAGATGTATGCATATTATTTTCTTAACTGACAGCAAAAGCTATGAAATCAGGTTAAATGAAGGCCAAAACTACATGGAGTACATGTCTAACCACAGTTTACAGAAATATAAAGTTTAAATCATCAATATTGGTAAAACCAAATTGTCAACAATGGGAAAAACTGTTTAAGAAAATAGAGCACTTTCATGGAAAATATAGCAAAGTACAAAACTAGGTCTCAAATACAAACAAAATATTCATGGATGATAGATCTTAGTGCACTGACATATTATTTTCAAATCACCAACAAATCAACATAGAGAAAAACAGTTTAGAAAATGAAGCACTTACGTGGTCAGCTAGTCTCATCAACATGGATATGATGCCAGGCAAATCAGCTCAAACATGGGAGTGTTTACATGATGCATCAGAGTGGTATGCAAAAGATCATGTATGTTCTTATCTTAAGAGAAAGCAAAAGCTATAAAATTTGTTCAAATTAAAACATTTCAAATTGCAGGGCATAAAGAACCGACAACTTAGGATAAGGACGCAAAGTTTTCCCTTAACAGATGGCAAACGATGTGAAATTATGCACATTCTTTCCTAAAAAGAAGGCAAAAGCTGCGGAATTATAACAATTCTTAACTTAAGAGAAAGTAGAGGTTATGAGATTAGTTCAAATAGAAACAACAGCTACATGTATAAAGTTGAGATATCAAGTTCCATAGATATCTCACAGTAAAATCCTCAACTGATGCGCATAATACGAATTCTTTCCTTAACATAAAAGGAAGCTATAAATTTTTGCACATTCTTCACTTAGCAAAGGGCAAAAGCTATGACATTGTGCAAAACCTTCTATTCAAGAATTGAAACACTTCAAATGGCACGGATTTATGTGAATTCTTCACTTAAAAGAGGGCAAAAACTATTGAATTTATGCAAAAAATTTGCATGGAATAAGGCAAAATCTATGAAATAAGAAAAACATTCAATCAAGAGGTCCATGTATACATGTCAGATCTCAGTCTATATTGAACATGTAATGAGCTAATATCATCAACAGAAGGAAAAGTAGCTAATCATCAATAAAAGGAACAAAAATGAAAATTTATCGGAAGGGAAAAACTGAAATTATAAGCAGACGGGAAACAAAGACTAAAAATCATCAACATGAGAAAACCCAAATCATTAACAAACAGAAAAGAGAAAAATAATCATCAAAATAAATAGAATCTCAAAATACCAACAACGATAGAAGCTACTCATAACAAAACGAGAAGAAAGTTAGAAAGTGGAGAACTTACACGTAATATAACAAGGTACATTGCTTTTCAGGTTTGGATGGAAGCCTAAAGTTGAAGCTTTTGATGCAAAAACAAGATCTGAAGCTCCATCAAGTCTTCATTCACTCGGCGTATTTCATTCCACCTATATAAACCTCCTGAAACAAAGACACAAAAATGAGATCTCCGAAGAAGATTAAGAAGAGAAGGGAAGGGAAGGAGGAGGAGAAAGGCGAAAAAGAGTGTAACAAGAAATGTGAGGAGGAGGAGGAGAAGAAACATGAGGTTCTGCAAAGAAGGTTTTATTACCAGAGGGAGAGGGAGATAGAAATGATATGATATGATATGTAAGGAGGGAGGGAGGAAGCTATGGCAGAGAAAGCCTAGAGCCTTTTCCAACACTGTGCAGAAGATGAGGAGGAAGAAGAAGAAGAAGAGACAGTATTAACTCTTAATTCTTATTTTATTTATTTATTTATTTATTTATTTATTTTATTCATCTATTTTATTTTATTTATGTGTGGAGGATCTGAGAGAGCCCCAATGGCCAAATGTGAGTGGGAACAGTCACTCGACTCGGCTCGTGGTCTTTCCGAGACCCTCGGCCATCCATTTGTTGATGGCCTCAGGTGAGCTCTCTCGGAGGAGACAGATGGGCGCACGGGAGGAGCTACCGTAGAGCCTACCCAAATGATCGGCTTACTATTTTTAAGCCTTCGCCATGTTCTCTCCGACAGGGAGGGTCTGTTAGATTTCATGGTCTTGAACCCATGTTCTCTCTAACAAGGAGGATTTGTATGGTTTCATGGTCTTGAACCCATGTTCTCTCCGACAAGGAGGATCTGTTAGGTTTCATGGTCTTGAACCCATGTTCTCTTCAACGAGGAGCATCTGTTAGCCTTCATGGTCTTGAACCCATGTTCTCTCCGACAAGGAGGATCTGTTAGGTTTCATGCCATCTCTGGTGGCCCCTCGGTTTTAGTTATTATCCTTAACTCTGTAGCCTCACTAGACATTATTTGGGGCTTGATTGACTTCTCTTGTAAGAGAATATGCATGTCGCAATGTCTCTCTTGGCCGCTCTTGCTCCTTTCGTCATATGGGGGCCTTGAGTTGTTTAGACGTTCCCTTCAAGGCCAGGACCATGAGTGTTGTGAAAGCTCTAGTCCCTCGAGTGGCCTGGGCAATTACGGATCAAACCAATGATAAGAAAAAAAATAAGAGATTATGAATCAATATGGATTAAAGGTGTTTAACCACACATGTTAGAGTCGGACTAATAATTAAGCATAATATAAGGAAAGCGAGACCAATATTGAAAGCAAAGAGGGTGTTAGACCACCCCCTAGCGACGGCATGAGATGAACCCAAATCTCCTCGACCTCCCATACCACTGAGTATTGATGTGGAGAGTACCTTTAGTTCCATGAGAATACACATGCTTTTGTTAACGAGAGCCATAACAATACTGACATGGTCCCAACATAGATCAAGCCCCCATAAGAAGCTGATAGCCTTCTTATATAGGCAACAACCCTAGGCCCTATTGTGTTCACACACTTCAATACTTCATGTGAAGTGGTCAAGTGATAGCACACATAACAATTTACCTTACATCGTATAATTGTAATATTCAATTCATACCCTCATTCATTTCAAAAGTATCCTGCATGTATTCATCATAAGATTAGGGAAATTTATGAAAACCTATCTCATGATCAGTTATGGTTATGTTCATAACAACACCGACCACTCCCAAGTAAAGGACATGAGATAAACATAGAATATAATTGGTGTCCCATATAACCACCAAACATCGCCTTATGTTACACCTTGGTTGTTGAATAGCGAATCTAAAGAAGAGAATTTAGCCTCACCAATAAAGTCTTGACAACGTCTCAAGATGTTGTAATGAAGGGGGTAGCTAGTTCCTTGTATAATAGCTCAACACCTAAGGCTCCTAGACCACCACATGCCCCCACGTGTCATAGGTTATTGTGGGTTTGTCTAAATTCCTATCATTACCACTTCCTTGACTATCATATCCTTAACCCATTAAAATTAGCTAATAGAATTGGTCCATAAGGTTATGCCTCTAACATAGGCTTGGTCTTGTTCTATTGAAGAGAGCACGCAAATGATCTCTCTCTCTCTCTCTCGGGTCCTTCAGGAGGACTATGATTAGATACATCATGGGACAATTTGATTTTCTAATTTGCTTTTGTATAATTGAATGTTCATTTGAGATAAAGCCAAACATCATGTTCTCATGGGGGCATGTTAATGAAGAATCCCTTTGTGAGAATCCATGGTTTTGGTATGTGAACTATGTGCATCGGCAAGGTAAGGTGCACAACATCTTACAATCTAGTCATTAGTACTCTTCATCTTCACGAAGGATTCAATTTCACCCAACAACTCGGGCCCTTTCAAATCATATATGCAATAGCCTAAAGGTCAAATGTGAATCTAATACAACTAGAAACAATGAAAAGGTGTACGACAATGCAAAAAGGCAAGTTATGAATGGGCAAGTAGGCATGAACTTTCTCGCTTGGCCTTTGACCACTTACCTCTCATCGTTCTCCTAAGGACTCACACATTCAATTTAGAGAATTTCCTCCACCTATGAGGGCTCTAAACCTCCATTCAAACAAGCTTGGTGACATAGAGCTCAAGTATTTTGTCTTAACATCACGATATCTACGAATGAGCATCTGTGAACTCCTTGGTTATAACTTGTGTCCTTGCAAATAGCTAGCTACCTACACTTGGGTTACTTTTGTCAAATGTGTCTTAGAATTACCGGAGATCAATCAACTTTTGAAACATGATTTGCTAAATGGATTGATATTAATGCATATAGCACATATCGAGGTACATATGAATCGATTTGCCCCAACAGAGCTCATGGTTGTACTCCCCTTGAAAAAAAGACAATATTTCACGTTAAAGAATGAGATTGTTAGCGTAAAACTCATGTGTTTGTTTGATCCAATTATCTTCAAGGGGGCAAATGATTTCATGTCTTTGGTCCCTCTAGATTGCCTACATGTAGTTCCATTTGGGGCAAACCGATGTTATTTCCTTTGGTATATGTTATGTGCAACGTACATGGATTAACCCGATAGAGCCTATAATTATTAGATCTCAATTGTTTATTCATGCTTGCATTGACTCTGAACAAGGTTCCTCACTAGGTTGGTGGTCTAAGACTCAACAAGTATCCATAGACAAATGTGGACTCTTTCATCCCTTGTGTCGATGGTTAGTTGGACAAATTTCAACAAAAAAAAGGTGTAACTATTTTTTATTTGGTATATGTTATAGCATAATACCCGAGATCAATGTACACATGTAGCTTATCAAAGTGTTTCTGAGCATAAATATCAAGTGTTTGTGCTTGCATTGATGCACACAAACATGTAAAATATGTCTTGACTACTGAATTTCCAACTATTGTGTTGGTAAAGTCAAGGGTTCAACTTTGATTTGGTAGGTTTGTTTTTCCCTTGTATGAAAGGGCTTAATCGACACATATTCCTTATGTTTGTTCATGCAACACTATTGGAGGGGTCAAAGTACCTTCTCTGAGGTGGAAACTTCCATGTCTTTATTGGCATTTTCAACCCACATAAAAAACTTGTAAGTTGGTGCCATCCAACTTCATTTGAAAAATTCAAGGAACTAGATTTCAAAATATAAACATAAGTAGTCACAAAGTACGCATCCCATCTCTTCTACTACTTTGTGGTTTCTCCAATACTCCCCACATCGACATAGGGAGGGCTTGGAAGACATCGGTAAGAAGAGGTCTCAAATTTTGCACACAAGTGTCTTAAGTATGGGGTAATTTCAATCCATTTTCATCTCACTTTCCATTATGAGGTTACAACCAATCACTTATTCACTTTTTGTCCATCTACAACATCATTAAACAAAGGTATCGATTAGATAAGACTCAAGGCATGTCAATATAGCCATGTACCTTGAATAACTTGAGAAACAGCAAATGTAAAGAAATTGAATTGTCATGAAAAGCCTAGATATACAAATAACTATGGATATAATAGTATATATATGAGCCATGAGGATATGGATAAGACATCCCTTGCCTTGATAATGTTGGTGATATTTATTCAGGAAGTCATTGTAAAATCTCGGATACAAATATTCCATTCCAAGGAGGATGAAATAAGAAAAGACAACCATACAATGCATGCTGAAAATAAGGAGATGAGTGGTTTGCGGCATAAATGTCAAGACGTGGATTTGGCATCCAACATCAAAGTATATTTCGGAAAAAGCTAAGACACCAACGCAATGAAAAGTGGGAGTGGTTGGTGCTACAAAATATGTTATGATATTCTATTATTTAATCTATTATAGGGAATTTGGGAGATAACAAGATTTTGGGGTCAAAATCCACCCACCATGAATAACAAAGCTTTTGTTTTGGATAAGAGGATGTCCGAATACTAGTCCCTATATTTTATTACAAATCTCTACCATTGGATTGAGGTGGTTAAAGAGTATAAGTGTAACTTCATGTAAATTTAAATAGAACAAAGTTATCAAGATGCACTGAAAGGGAGAAACATGAAGATTGGATGTACCATTGATATCATTGCATGCATATATCACGCTCTAGTTGTGTTTGGTATTTGACGCAATTCGTGAGGGACAATATATAGCTCTTTTGTCTATCGCGTTGATTCCATGAGGCACAACCATAGCATTGTTGACTCTCGAGTAGATTCTACAATGGAGATCAATGTAAACATTTCTATCTCTTGAGCATATCTCATGGGTATTGGTAGGGTTTTAAATTTCTCAATAGTTGACTCTAGAGTATTATTTGCCATCTACGCTTTTTACCTTTTTTGAAGGCATCATGTGCAGTATTAATGGGTTTCACGCCTACACTTATTTGTATTTAACAAAGTTCGAAACATGTGTATAACGGTGTAGGCATTGAAATTTGGTGGTTGGAAAACAACACAAATTAGAACAATTTATTCATGACGTGGATTTTGCTATTGAACACATTATGATTGTTTAGCAAGCAACGCTTGGTATGCAAAAACCTTGGACTGCCTATTCTCAATGGCATCTCGCACACATGTTCTTAAAAAGAAACGGGGACAACTTGTCTGGAATGCATTAGTCTAACAATAATCAAATTATGCATGATATGATTTAAAACATATCGAAAAAGTAAATAGAAATGCTCATATACTTTGATGGCCAGTTAACCTAAGTTATTTGTCAAGCATGGGCTCCTCAAACAATACAAAAGTAGGTCTTGTTTGACATGTTCATGCAATTCAAACATGTTGTAAATTCAGATTTAGAGTTTGCTTAGGTATTTTAATATGAGGTTTAAGAGCTAAACCTTTTTTTTTATCAAAGAAAGGTTGCCAAGTTGGAAAACCCAAATAATTGGAATGCATGCATGACACGTCCCTCAATTATACACATGGTGTTATAAGTAGAAAATCAACTAATCGTTCACAATTCATACGTTTAATGGAATATTTGTCCATCATAACCAAAACCTTTAATCGTAATGATGGGGTAATATCAACTTTACCCCTTGTAGTTCGGGAAAATCACTATGTACGCCTAACCAAAGGAAAGCGTACGGGTTCAATAATTCACTTTTTCCGTCTGTTAAAATGTATATTTGAGTTATTCAATAGCATAATTTCTTACCTTTTACTAAAAGAAAGTAAAGAGTTGTAAAACAATGTTTAACATTCATTTTGAAGCATGCTTAATTAGATATGGCGTGTGTGTGAAAACATTAACATGGGGGATCCATCCTTACACAACTGACCCTCCCAAGCTACGCAAACTTCCATGGAATCAATGTTGGTTCATTCCAAGTGAAAAGGAATCTAGTTTTCATTGTTCAAGAGGGAGTTGGCTTGTCACGTAGTTTCATTAGAAGTTATCACGAACTAATAACTAATAACTTAGCTAAATTTGAAGTGGCATTAATTACATTGTTATAACTAATAATTAAGTTGCTAATGACTTAAGTTAAATTCTATTTGAACTAGACATAATAATTAGGGCACTAATCACTTTGTTTATGGACATTATTAGTTTGATATGAAGTCAATGTAGCAATAAGGGGGCTAGTTATTCAACTTTTTATGTAGTACCATGACTTTATTGAGTTTGAGACCTCCATGAAACTCTTTAAAACTATGTATTGTTGGTGTGGGCATGTAGATGAGCATGCATGATATTATGTTTGCAACACCCACACAAACACCAAAATGCTTGATCGGGGCTTCAATATTCATAATGTAGCATACAATGATCGAGAGCAATATCTGAAATTAGTACTTAGGCAATCACAATTACAACCTTGCAGTTTGAGATGAAGATTGAACTTAAGGTGGGGTTGTGCACAATGTTCCTAACATATCGCAAGTTACGCACAAGAAGTTCTACAAAGATTTTGAATTTCATCAACATCCCATAATGTATAACTCCGTTGGACAAGATGCAAAGTCCAAATCTGGTCTTACTGAAAACAAAATTGAAGGAAACATATCCCAAAATGATCTCTAGCCCTACCCTTTTGGGTTAAAGATAACATCTGTCATCAATCATTATTTAAACCCGTACTTCTTTCTTTTTCTTATTGGGAGCCTTTTTTGAACCAGAATGTGAAGTTGATATTACCCAATATATGAGGGCCATATTTATTTTACATCTACAAAAACAATCATACCTTGTGCATTGCGCTGACAAGACAAACGTCTTATTAGATCGTTATGCATCATTTACTTTTAGCTATTGCTAGCATACCTCAAATGCTAAATTGAGACATATTGCTGAAACATTTTCAAAACAACACACACACACACACTCTCTCTCTACACATATACATTATATTGCTTGCATAACATTACCGGATCTTACTAAAGCTAATATTTGGCTACATGTGGCAACACACCTTTGGTGAAGCAATGACATCAACGTTGAATTCTTTCCCCATCAACTCGAACCGATTCTTACGAATTTGAAATGAGGAAAGGTCAGATGATAGATCATGTGAATACCTTTATGTGTGATAACACTCATATGCACTAATGTTAAAAACGATACGATATCAAGGAAGCATGATGTGAAATATCATCACTTGAGGAAAGTTTTGCAACGGAACAATTCAATTGGAACGTGTTACAAATTATATCTAGTGGAAAATTGTTGTTCAATTTAAGAAATAGAAACAATCATAAAGTTAGGATTTTACTAGCATTGCCTCCTAGAAAGGCAATCGATTATTTTTTACATCCTAGTTTGAAAAGTAGTGTGTAAAGCCTTGATACTAGGGGGAGGAAAAGTTATTTTCCACACCCTTTGATTGTCTTTATCTATATTTATGAATAGGACCTCATATTTATCGTAGTTGTTAAAATTTGCATGGTATGTGCTTGTCGTTTTGCGTTATTTTCTCTTCTCATCTGTAATTGGTTTCTAAACGCTAATTTGACCCCAAGTTTGCAAATAGCATGCAATGGTCTTTTTTGGAGTATAAAATTAGGAATTATGATGCATCAATATAATTCAAGGATAAATTGTCCTATTTTCATGCAAATGAAAATATGCCCAAAGTTGGAAGCATTAGACATTCTAAGAGTCGATTAGGGTAATAGAAGTGTTATAACCTCATTAAGATGCAATGTCCCATGTGTTCACGATGACACATAGTGATGCTTATTGCTCTCACTCGTTTACAAATTTGAAAAACTTATTGCTTTCCATCTAGGTTTTTAGCATGATTCGTCATTTTGAGTTTAGCACTCCTTTCTCTCAAACCCACTTTGTTGGCACAAGGGCAAGTTTTCTAGCAAGGGCAATTTGAGAAAGGTTAACCTAGCATATTGTCCTGAAGGACACACCATGTGCTCATCGATCCCAAAGAAATTCAACCCATTACCACTCGATTTTGTTTCCATTAGCTAGATTGCGCGCACATGGGAAACATACATGCGCAACCTGAACACTACCACATGGCCAAAAATCACGATCTGCCCTCTATTTACATCACAAAATTACACCACATTCTCTCATGGACACGTTACACCACGGATCGATAAAGAGAAACATTTTTTACAAATATAATTGCGTCCATACAAAAACCATAAGGATCATAGATCAAGTTCATCTCATAATCACACTCCCTTTCTTTCACCTTTGCCTTTTCCCATTGCAAACTACAATGAAAAAGCAACCCCTTACTATTCAAACCAGAGGTGCGATATAGTGTGGGGTGGACCCTCATAGATAGAAATTTAATAAAAAGATAGTTGTGCCAAGTTGCTCCTTACATATGTATCTTCTTAACGAACATAAATTCTATTGATCTTGTATACATGTTTGGATTGAGTGGTCCAATACTCTCTTTTGCATACATTGTGATGTATGTATCCATTGCCTCAAAAATATAATCACCTTCTTTTCAAGGGCATCCAAGAAAATATACAATAAACTCGATGTGAACTTGTTTGTCATCATTTATACATGTAACATAACCTTCATGCCATAACCAACATGAATAGAATCTTATCAAATTAGGAAAGAATGATGAGAGTTTTAAATGCTGAATCATATTTAGGGGTAAGATGCTTGACAAAATCTAATTATTCTAATGTTATGTCATTTAATATGCTTTTGTAGGCCCCCCCAATAGATACATGCTTATATTCGCATAAATATATGCCACAAACTAAATTGCATTGTGCCAATTTTCTTAAGGCCTTGACCAATTTCATTGCATGTACAAATGTTGGAACAATTACAAGGCTACTAATAATAGGTCTAGATTTCCCTTTCATACCTTGTTCAAATGACATAAACACGAACTTCAAACTTTTTCGTAAACAAATGCGCTCACCCGATAATTTTTATAATTTCATGACTGTAGCTGATTAGATTGCTTGTCTTACTCTTGTTTAACGTTTATGGCCATCAAGGTTTGAACAAGGACCACAAACGTACTTTTTACCCTCGCGTTGCTTGCATGTTACGAGCAATTAAACAATTATATCAAATTAGTTTTTTTTTCCTTTTCCAATGTTACTCTCCAAATTAAAATCACCCATTGATATGAAGTTCTATTTTGAAAATATTTCCAAAGCATCAAAGTAGCTTTATATATTGTGAATGACGAGGTATTAAAAATCCTAATTACCTACAATTGTTTCATTCTTCCGTGCATGCAATATTATTGGCTTAAATACACATATTGTATATAGAACAAGCCTATGGTTGTTGGAGTTCATTTAATAGATTAAAGCGAAGTGGTGTTTGCCTATGCATATATCAACAATATGGTGCACAAAAGTCACAACTAAAATGCCCAAGTAACAGTGACCAATGTGTCGACCTTTTAGTCCTCGGTACATTTATCAAAGGTGAAAATTTTCAATGATCGGACATGCTAGTAAAATAAGGGAAATCCTCATGCCAGCCGTTATGCATTTACGAACTAAATAAGGTGTAAGTGAAAATTTGATGGATCATATGGAAAACCATTCCAAAAGACCTTTTGTCACCATGCAATTGTTACATGTTTGTGACTACTAGAGAGAGGTGAAACTTGATCTCGAATGATATCTCCAATCCCTTGAAATAATATGTTAAGTAGTAAGCAAATATTTTCCTTTACAATATTTGTTTGAAGTTTGAGAAATATATGAAATGTTTCCACCTTGACATACAATATTACTTGTAGGTGATCATGTTTGAACTTTCACTCAACAATTCATTAATATGTACTTTTTGAAGAATGGTAACGTGACATTAGATATCAAACAACCGCACAGAAGAAACAATTGTGTCAGTGTTTGGTTGTTTAGCTTTCATCATTGCCATCATAAGTTCGCAATATGTTATTTACAATATTTTGTCAAATCAAGAGGGTGGCTGAATACTAACAATCATTAATGAAGATACCCCTCTTTATTTTAAAGTGCATGTAGGTAGTTTAGATGGTATTGTGGAGATCTTCCTTCGTAGACATTGTACTGAATATTTCCGCTAATGAAGATGCCACTCTTTTACTCCAAAGTGCATTGGAGAGTGTCACTACTTCATTTAACCATTTACAACATAAAATGCACCAAGGGAAGTAAAGAGAAATCTACCAAGAAACATATCATAAACATGCCACCTGAGTTATTGTAATCTACAAGCAAAGGTACTATGATTCGTTTAAGTTTGCATATCAACCTATTGTTAGCCTACAACATTCTAACATATTGTAAAGTGATTAGAAGGACCTCATATTATCTTCCCCTTTTTGGCTCACCAAATGTTCTACCGTGAAAACATAGAAAATAAGTTTAGGGATAATAGGAATAGCCAAAAGTTTACCATAGTCCAACAAATTTGTGTGGGTGTTATCAAAGAACATCTAAGGTTTCCTCATAAATACATTGAGCAAATGGCAAGTCTACCAAGTCCCAAACTTTCCGTAGGTTCACATTAAATATACTCAATTATGTGAGTTGATATTTGGATGAACGCCGCACTCCCAATTAGATCATTAATAGGCTTTAAATGCTACGCAAGCAACTCAATGTAGGACTCTGAGACTCTAAACAACTTGTCACCAATCCCAAGGTATCGAGAGATGCCTTTTGAGCTCCCTAGACTTGGACGCCTCCATCCATAGCCAATAACATAACACATTTTCAAGGCATATATTAAAAATATCATATCATTAATCTAGAACTTCGGAAAATTGCACATACGTGTTTTTCTTCTTGTTGGAAGTAAATACTAGAATGAATGCATAAGGAAGTGCGCTCTTTATCATTCAACTCTAAGCATCAACAATTTGGTCATGAGTAATAATCTCATATTTTTTTTATAATAAAAGCCTCACTCCCTAAATATATCCACATATAGCCGCCTCCATAATACATGGCAATTCTTTCCTGACAAGCATACAACCATGCCATTATACAACCAAGCCATTTTAAATCTTGAATGGATATCTTCTTCACTCAAAAGGAATATTTATAATACCCATGTTTTATCATAGATTCCATGTGTATTCATAGTTGAAACTTGAAACATTACAAGGCACAAACCAAATCTCACATTCAAAGAGAATCTTTGCATTGTCAACAATTTGACTTATTGGACCATGTCTCATCAGAATCATATTACTACTTCTGGAGAAGAACATGTTTAATTGACGTTGTTCAAGCCTTGCTTGAATTTGTGTAGTCCAATAAATGATGATCATTCTATTCTGCATAAAGTCACAGAAGCAATGGATAAATTTCCATGTGACCTAAAATTTGTGTTCTCTACTTGAAACATAATATCACTAATTGTACCATAACAAAATCCCTAATTTGTTGCTTAATGCTCTATTAGAATCAAAATATGGTAGTGATGAGGCTCAACAAAGTGTTATTCGTACTTGTTGCATGGCAATGATGCTGGCTTACTTGTTGAACCTAGGTTTGCATTACCTAATTGCTCACAAAAGATTGAGGCCCAACCCAAATTACATAGAAGTGGCAACTTCACAATGTTATGGTAGCTCCAATTTTAAGGTGTCCAAGGAATTAGAGCTTGGCATATTGGTATTTATTTTATATTATGAGAGATGGTCCTACAAGAAGTTTCCATGTCAAAACCTCATGCATAGAACCTAATAACCCATCATACACAAATCGAAGATTTAAGTTACTTCGAAGTATTCCAAATACTCAATGAATGCACGATCTCAAGTTCAGGTTTAGTGTGCATGGTTCAATGATGGCGTTTGACTATTTTAGGTATTAGAGTATATTATGGTAAGATTGAAGTATTTAAAAACATTTCTTTTTTATTATCTCAATGAATGTTGAAAGGATAATAGATTTTATCGTCATCACACGAGCACTAGGAGCACCTTGTCCCCAAAGGAGTCACCTTCATCACACCAAGACTCAACATCACCTTGACTGAGACAATCTACTTTCCAATAAGGACTTTTTGTGTAGGAGGTTTAACAACTTTGGACATAATGATTCAATGCATATACCATTTCTTTGCCATCAATTCATATAAGCCCATATTTTTTTCCTTTTGTTGTAGGCCAACATCCCCAAAATAGTTTATTTATTTCCCTTATTACAATAAACAATATTGAAGGACATACATATGCACAACAACTGAGAAACTATATATCTATATCTATCTATCTATCTATATAAAGACAATGTTGTTAACATGTATTAGCATCTTAACACATCTATAAGAATTTATGTTCAAATTTATTGCATCAAAAGCAACAATTAAAATTGGCAAACTGCCATAATCCAATGCCATTTGTAGATAGATTGGTGACACCAAACAAATTAAAGATCTTATTGCCCCACTTTTTCCAACTGCATAAGTTTGTGCATGTTAGTGCCTCCTCCGAATGCCAACCAAACATGACACCAACTCCAATCATATTCATGCCATACGAGCATACATTGGTCTCGCACGCCTCCAAACCAAAGAGCCAATATGAGCTTACCCTCAAACACATGGAGTCAATACAACAAATGCACAAGCACATGCCTCAAGTGTCAATGTTCAATACAAATACCACTGATTCACATCTCTAGTACACACAGACAAGGCTTAGATAAGACTCCAAGAGTAGTAATCATACATGGGCTCGGAGTATGCTTTTTAGGATCCAATCTGCCTCCAATTAATCGCGCATTCATATGCTAGAGGTCCAAAAACTCTTAGTTCGAGCCTTTCACACTATGCCAGACACATTAGACACCCATGTCGATGATTTCTATGGAGTTATTAAAATCGAGAACTTTCTTATACCACAAAGAAAACCAAAAAACAAACCCATTCTAGCAAACCTTCCGCATCATACAGGCACAACATCATCTTTTAAGCTATCTTGGCATATGAGTATTATACCAAAGAGATTTGTCGGAAAAAAGAGCTTTCCCCATTGGCATCCTGTAGAGATGAGATCCGAAGGAGGCACAATCATCAATAAATTGTCGTTCTTCTTCTGAATCACACCCATTACTGTAACTGTACTTCCTTCTTTGATAAACCTGCATATGAACAAGAAACAACATAGCATGCTAAATCACAATGTGAATGCATTGCTGCCTTTATACAATGTGAATAACTGAACGTATGAATGTTATGCTAAAGCTTATGCTTTATTATAACATTCAAAGCTCATGGGTTTGGTTCTAGTGTGATGGATCTAATGTTAGTTGTTCACAATGCCTTTTACAAGTTTATTTCTTTATTTCTTGCATCAGGAAAAGAAATGCTACCTATCATGATAATAAACCCTTGTCTCTAAGTGTAATGGACATAAAACATCCCTGAAAAACTGGGTTACACAATGAAATGTAATGAATATAAATCACTGATAAAAGAATATGTCCACAACATACCCTTCTGATAGTCTCATTGCATTGTCACTGTTCGGCAAATTGTGGTCCAAAAGCCAACGTGATAAGTCCGGCGAAATCTCACGACTCTTTGCCACATCCACAATAGCGTTCTCATCTACATATGGTGTTACATTTGCCCCATAGCCCACTTTAACCAATGCTCTCAGCCCTGACTTATAGTCTGATATATAGAAATCGACCGCTTTCCGCTGAAAACAAGTTCAGAATTATATGACTTCTTCATACATGAACATAACACTGATATAATGAGAAACACCCAGTATTTAATAAACGCATGGATTGATAAATACAGACGTGTAATATAAGAAACTAGCATTAGAGTTTTGGAATGCACCAGCTTTCAATACCATATGCTGATGCATGAATGCATAAACACTTGATTATAACAAAAAGTACGGAAAAATCCCTTTAATGAATGAGCATATGGATACGTACAAACATGGATAAATAGCATTATGAGGGGTTTATATGCCGTCTTAAACTTGATGCTAAAAAGTCTTGCTTTTTTATATACATGTATGTGAAAATCCATGTGTTGCAACGATAAAAACAAATCAGGGTTAAGGCACTTCCACAAACCTCCATATATCTCAAACCCCAGGTGAACATTTTGTGGTTTGGTATAGTAGTGTTCGAATTCAGATTTCTATACTCGTACAATCCACACGATGTGTACACACACCGACTCACTTTCTGAAATGATGACTTCAGAGGCACACTTGCACATGTGACAATCTGAAAACAAGCATATAAAATAGTTCAATTTTAGTCAGAATGTGTTGATTTTTACAACAAATTGGGTTTAAAGAAACAAGCCAAATTATGCATGATGACCAGTTCTTAGAAATGACAAATTCATTTAATTCAAAATAGCTGTATCTGGTGCCCATTTCTGGGGCTATGAAGATGGTTGATTTTCTAGTAAAATAATTACACTATCTTTGGTGCCTTAAAATAAATACTTATTATTACTGAATTAATAGGTCAACCACCTTGAGAAGAGGTTTGTCACATTAAAGCCTTGAAATCCAAGATTTGAGCAACAGATTATAGTTGTGATTTAAGCAAAATGATGCATCTCAAAGCGTGTCATACATAATATCAAAGCGTTGTTGTTTGTGTGTACATTTAACATTTCAAAAATCCTGATAATAAACAATAGCCAAAAGTTTACAAAGAGAAAAACGTTCAGCATGAAAAATATTAGACCAAACTTAAATATTTTGTATTCAAGCCATGAATTTCCATCACTTTGCTCAATCAAGAGATGATGCATACTGAACCATGTGAGAGTGCCTCACGCTAAATCGCTGAAGAAAGCTATGTCATACCAGATTTGTTTATGCATTAGCAAGTATATTACCCAGAAAATATCATACAGATATCTCTAAAACATCACTTATTTGATGAAAATATCACCATTCAGATATCTCCAAAATTGCCCTCAAAGCTAGGCCAGTCAACCCATCTCAGTCATCTACCATAAATACAGGGGTGTGTGGGTGTAAGAAAACCCCATCGACATGGACATTCATTAATTTTATTTCAGGTAAAGTAGCTATAATAGAAGGATGCATAGACATCATTCTTGTTTGTGTGAAGTAAGAAAACAATCGCATATAAATTTGTTTCTTTATTTGAGGGAACCATATGTGCAGTTTTCCGTGTTCCTCTACTTATTTCTAATCTTTTATTTCTGATCTTTCCACTATATGTCGCTTGCAGGGTAAGAGAACTCTTTCACAAGAGTTCCTTTTTAATACAAGCATTGAAGCCCACTACCCCAGTCAACCTTTTGTAACATCCTTACACATTTTTCTCAAAAGAATAATCAGCCAAACTTTGATATGTGAATGAAAAACTTTGGAAAACAGTCACAAGTATTATGGTGGAATTAAATAGCACTCACGCCTGTAATCTTCACATATTGGCCATCCTTTGCTTCATTCAAACCAAAATCTGGATATCGATTGACAAACTCCATTACAACTTTGCTTCCCATATAAGCATTCCATATCACCACGACCACCACGAAACTGAAGAGGCACACCACTACAATAAGAAGGATCGCGTTCTGGACGGCTGCCAATATGAATGCACCAGCAATGAATCCAATTATAAAAAGTGGTACGACTGTCCATAATATGACTCTCGGAAGGTCCCGGATAATAGAGCAGCTTTGTGCAGCAGCGAGATGATTGATAGCTTGATTGTTAAGCACTTTATTTGACTGAAGGCTATGTGTTTTAGAGACTGAATTAGTATCAATGGGGCCTGAATTGATACCCAAAAGTTGCATGTAAGAAACAATGCATAATTTAAAAAATTTAGTCTACTGGTTTTCTTAGTTGATGCCATGTAAGAATGAATGCACAACCAAACACTTCAATCTAAAGGTCTGAAATTGATGACAAAAGTTGCACACATAAAAACATGAGATCATAATCAAAATACTTCCATCCAATCTCTCTGGATGGATACTGAACAATCATATGTAAGATTGAGAGCATAATCAAACAATCTAATTAAAATTTTCTGATTTGAATCTAAAATTCCAATGCAAGAATGAGCATATAATCAAACATTTCAAATACAAAGGTTTCTGAATTGATTCCAAAAATCACGTGTAAGAATGAGAGCATAATCAAAAACTTCAACATAAAGGTCTCTGAATGGATGCCAAAAATCATGTGTAAGAACGAAAGCATTGTGGGAATGAGAGCATAATCAAACAAAAATCTAAAGGTCTCCGAACTTATACCAAAAAGAACATGAAAGAGTGAGGATAGTAACAAAAACGTTGATATAAAGGTCTCTGATTTTATGCCAGACAATAATGTAAGAATCAGGACATTGACAAGCACATAACAGAAAGGTCTCTGAACTGATGCCAAACAATTGCATGCAAGAACGAGAGCATAATCAAACAATTCAATTAAGAGCATAATAAAAAACATTTGAAAAGAATCTAAAGGATGCATTAGTAAAAATGCTGACCAGAATGTTTCTTTGTTGCATTTACCAACGGAATGGGACCCGATGATACGATAAGACCAGTTGTCGGAAGGGGGGTAAGGGGACCCGAGTTTTGTCGGGAAGGAGGCCCCGGGGGTTTCAGGGTAGCTGATCCAGAAGAGCCCATTTTTGGGATTGGACCCGAGTGCGAATTGTGCCGCCCAAAAGTACCCAAATGTGTAATCTGAGGTGGCGGTGGCGGTGGTGGATTAAGTGGCCCCGAATGTGAAACAGACGAGGCTCTAAATGAACCTATTCTTCCTGAAGATGTTGACGATAGATTAGCAGCATTGTTTGAGTTAATTGGACCAGATTTCCTCACTTTCGGCGCCTCTATAACATTTATATCGAACATCTTTCCGAGTTCTCCAGACTTCTTTATATCTCCTCCTGTATAGGGCATTACTGTTGATTTCATGGTGGGTGTTCTTTCCTTGTGTTGTTCAGGGGCACCGGAGACATAGAGCCCATTACTAAGCTGATGTGAAAGTATCCTATTAGTACTACCCATGTCTGGATAGTAATATGAATATGTATAAGGAGCTTATAGATCCACTTTCTTGAGAGAATTACAGTGAACCAAATGTACTAATTGCGGATATAGAATTCACTATATAGTGAACCAAATGTATTGAAATTCCCAGGAAGAAACCACATTTATCAACTCATTGGGGTTCTTTTGATACCATTTTTCTGAAGAAAAGCCTTTTCATAAGAGGCCCTAAAGGGTATCCTGAACACCTCACAAGAATGACTAGTCTTTACTTTAATGGTGAACAAAAGCTTTCCACCATAGTTTTGAAGAAGATCCAAGCAAAACCTACACAAAAAGATTCATTTCTAAGCATTCTGATACCATTTTCTCTGCAGAGAAACTCAAGTTCATTTCTCTGAAAAAACGGAAGAGGATGCATCAAAAAGAGAACAAGGAGAGCGCAGGTTGAGAGAAGAACATGATGTGAAGAAACCGCAAAAGCTAAAACAACAGCAAAATGCAGGAAAATGAAGAAAAGTATAGATAATCCAAAAAGCTCAAAATCACAGAAAAATGAAAAAGGGCTCAATAGAATGCATCAGAATGGGAAAAAAACGAGAATATAGTCCGATAGAAGAAAATTTTGAATGCCCAAATCGCAGGAAAATGAAGGGAACAAATGCAGAAAAAAGAAGAAGAATGAAATAACAAGATGGAGAAAATTGTAGAAAAAAGGAATTAACGAATGGATAGAATTTGCACACAAAAAAAAAACAAAAAACAAAAATGTGCCGAAAATGTAAGGAGAGTTTCTTTTAACCTGATTAGGAACAGAGGAAGGCCATAGAAGCTTCAATATATATATACATATACATAATACATATATGAGCTTCTCTCAGTCTAGAAATTTGAGAGCTTCACTGTTCCAACCATACACCTTTTATCTGTCAATTCTTTCCATTTTCTTTTTTCTGCCTTTCTCTTTCTGTGTGTTGTAGCTTTCAAAGGCACCAAACTCTCTGTACCCAAAGCAACCAAATGCTTTTTCCTCCTCTCCCTTTTCTGGTGCTCTTCATGAGGCCCTCATACATGTATGCTATGCTATGCTACTATGTATGTATGTATGTATGTATGTATGTATGTATGTATGTATGTATGTATGTATGTATGTATGTATGTATGTATGTATGCTATGTTATGCTACTACTATGTATGTATGTTGTGTGTATGTGTGATATGTTGCTACTATGTATGTTTGTATGTATGCTATATTATGCTACTACTACTATGTGTGTGTGTGTGTATGTATGCTATGTTATGCTACTACTACTATGTATGTATGTATGTATGTATGTATGAAGGTATGTGTGTATATGTGATATGCTATTACTATGTGTGTGTGTATGTATGTATGTATGTTTGTATGCATGCATGCATGCATGTATGCTATGTTATGCTAATACTATGTATGAATGTATGAAGGTATGTGTGTATATGTGATATGCTATTGCTATGTGTGTGTGTATGTATGTATGTTTGTATGCATGCATGTATGTATGTATGCTATGTTATGCTAATATTATGTATGTATGTATGAAGGTATGTGTATATATGTGATATGCTATTGCTATGTGTGTGTGTGTATGTATGCTATGCTACTACTATGTATGTGTGTATGTGTATATATGCAATGTTACTACTATGTATGTATGTATGTATGTATGTATTTATGTTACATATGTGTGTGTGTGTGTGTGTATGTATGCAATGTTACTACTATGTATATATGTATGTATGTGTGTATGCAATGTTACTACTATGTATATATGTGTGTATGTGTGTATGCAATGTTACTACTATGTATGTATGCAATGTTACTACTATGTATATATGTATGTGTGTGTATGCAATGTTACTACTATGTATGTATGTATGTATGTATGTATTTATGTTACATATGTATATGTTTGTGTGTGTATTCTATGGATCCTTGTATGAACACCTGGTTGCAAGCAAGCCCAATTGTGTAGAGTAGGTATTGTACTTTTCATCTTTCTCGTAAATGATCTCTTGGTCTTTATTATTGTCTCACTCTTTCCCATCTCCGTTTTAATTCTCGTTGTTAGCCTCCAACCATGCACACACCCCTCGCTAATACATGGTAATTGGAATGCAAATTTGTTTGAGGCTTCTGTGTGCAAATTGTTATGTACATTAGCTTCGTAAATGTGAGTGGTTCTAACACATATGATGTTTTGGAAACGCTGCCTTGGAAAAAAGAGTGTTGCTTATTAGAAAGAACTAGTTTTGATGTCGATGCTTACGTGGGTAAATGTTAGAAAGGGTTTACGTTGGTGTAAATGAAAGCATTGCAAATGAAAAGGGTATGATACTAGCATTGTGGTGATTAGTTCATTACGAAAAGATATAAGTGCTCGAACGAACCTTCCAAGGTTAAAGGGTTAGAACCTTTCGAGTGTAACATATTAGATTATATATACTTTGATTTCAATATTGCTGCCAAAGATATCTATTTCGTTTACATTGGTGTTGGATTTAGATATGCGCCAAGCATGATTTGAACGTGTGCACGATCAATCATATGTTAACAAATTTTCTTGTCATTTGTTTGACCATGTGTTATTTATAAGCAAAATGCCAGTTTTTCTATTATGCTTTGGAAGACGTGAGCGCATGGTGAGCCATGTGCAAACCTTTGAATATTATTCTATCATTTCTCTTTCATATATTGGGCACTCATCCCTTGTCACAACGATCGTCAAATCAAATGCCTTCCAAACATCAATAGTTCATCACTGTTATCCCCTGTCTTTTTTTTAATTTACATACAAACAACAAGAAGATGACTAATAGAATCGTTTGAGTGCCATCATATGTGGATTACCCATGGGCTAAATTTACATCTTGCACTATTGGTCATCCAATGGAAGACTTGTAACAAAACTGAAATGCAAATATAAGTACAAACAAATATACTTAGTACTTAAACTTAAGTTAAATGTAATGAAAATCAATCATGGATCTCATGAAAATCACTAGAGGACAACCAATCACTTTTTGAGGGTCAAAGAATGATTGCGTGCTATCCTGGGCATGAAGAGCTCTTGTAAAAATATGTTTATCAATTCTAAAAAAGGCATAGAAATATTCGCATGTGTCCTTACCCTATTATGTTACATCACTTGTTTGAACACTTATTTTAAGGGTTAATTATGTGTTTGCTTGCTTGAGTGACAAGCAACAATTTGCGACTAGTTGTTATTTTGGTTTGTTAACCCACTATTATGCTATGACAATATCACATTGTTCGATGATGATTGCATGAGCACCATTGCCAACATGTTTGACTAGAACCGAGTCTCCACACCTCCAAAAGTCTACCCCATACCCATTGTGTCTCATGTGCACACCAATGGTTAACCTTGACCCTGCTCCCATAATGCATCCCAAATAGTTGAGTTTAGCCTATTAATAGATGATCAAGACAACAACTAGTATATTCAATTCCAATCAAGTGATGTTCTCTGCAATGACTTCTTGAGAATGTTCTATTAGAAGATTTCTTTCTAGGAAACCCACATGGGATTTTTCGCAATGTACCAACTCGTAAACGAAGGGTTATTTTTGTTCTTTATCACTTATAACAACACTTGCGTAACCTAACATAAACTCCATGAGAAAGTCTTAAAAGCATCTTTCTGTTGGTGCTCCATGAGCATGTGTGGATAACTCTCAAGGCCCACTCAACTTCTTCAACACTACCTTCGAATTGGTAGAACAAGTGTCCTTGACATGGATTGGATGTACATGACTCATATGTTCAATTTGACGATTAGTATATTAGGCCCTCCCCCACAATTAATGAGTTACACTTTTGACAGCTTGTCTAATGCACAAAATATTGTCTCGACGTCAATCATTCTGCCACCAATTACACATTAAGCATCTAGTGCGCCCTCCACCATTCTTGGACACGTATGATCAAACATTATTAATATAACATGTTGCATAATTCTGGTTCCATGTGTGTTCTCTAGGTCCTAACCATGGAATGTGCCCACCTAGCGTTGATGGGATAGAATCTACACTCGGTGTCCAAGTCCCACACTAGGAAGTCATGTCCTGTAATCCCCAACCCCTTATATGTTCCCATTATTACAATCAGTGCCCAACCAACATAATGCTTACAAAGGAAAAGAACCCACTACAAACTTTATCAGAATTTTCTAGGCTAACATGCTCCACGTTGCTAATTGGCAACAAAGCTGCACAAGCAATGATAATTCAATGCAATAAGGCATTAATAAACTAGTATGGGAATGGGTTTATGGTGCAAATCTCAAGAATATAAAACACATGACACTAGAGAATGTGTAGCAATGGCCATATAAAGTAGGAAAGAGCAATTTTCAGCTTCATGAATCCAAACAAGATTGTACGTGCCAGAAAGATCAATATTCGTAAAATAACATAGATATTTGAACTTGTTTAACAAATCTAAGATTAGAGGAGATTAGACGGTTTAGTGTTGGGTTCTAGACAATGGTTATCATGGGGAAAAATGATAGAAGATCCTGCAAAAACAGTTCAGACATGGCAACGTTTTTTATCATGTTCATGGGAAGAGCAAAAAGAAATCCTAGGTAGTATGCATGGTGGCCAAATAATGTATCAACAAATTCAAGAAGCTATGAGTAGATTCCCCATTCCACGTAATAACTCTAACCATAGATGGGTTGGGGTTTATTCAAGATTGGAAGTACTCTTGGTTGTTAAGGGATATTCAGATGATAAGACCTACCGATCTTTTGAGGTGGATGAAGCAAACCAATTGACACAGTCGGGGGAAATGAGGATAGATTACCCTTATGGTATGGAACACAAGATAAGAGTCATCGGATATGCTGACCGTAAATGGTATATTGACCCAATGATTGAGGAAATAAAGACACATTGGAAGTTGTGGGTGTTGGCTAAAAAACCGGTATTTAGATTAGAATGGGATCCAATTGATTATTAGTGGACATATCCTTTTACGGGTAACAAGTTTAATTTCTTCCAATATTCTGTACAGTTAGGAAGACTTGTGCTTTTAGATACACGAGATGTGTTATCGGCTGCATTTCAATATTGGAATCAACAAGGTATTACTCCCCAATTCCTTGCAAACTTCTGGGTTGTATTATGGGCAAGAAAACAACCACATCAAATTTTGCATGTACAGTGGTTACTTGTACACCGAGCCTTGCCGGTTGGCACATCGTTGGATAGGATGGGAGTAGATTTTACTTGTGCATGATGCCATTTACAAATGGAAACTCAAAAACATTGCTTATGGAAATGCACTGAGTCTCAACTGATATGGCAACGTCTCCTTAGAATTTTTGCTAACTATTTCCCCCCATTGGTTTTAACTTGGGGCATGGTGGTTTGGACATCTCTTGTCCGTGATGCATTTCATTATGACACCGAATCTATGGACCATGGATTTTACACTAAATCTGGAAGTGTTCATACATTACCATTGTTGTCATTACAGTTTACAGGAACACGAAAGGAAGTCCAACCAGTATGGGAGATACTGAGTAGTACCACTATATATCACATTTGGAAGGTTAGGTGCTCTCTCATTTTCCATCAGCTTAAAACACCACCGGCTGAATTGGTTTCAAATATTTGGTTAGACATAGTTCATACTTTGAAGGGACAATGGGATAGTATTGTTGGAGATTCTGATTCTAAAATTGCTCAACGACAGGACTTTATCACTATATGGAAAGCTACTCCATTCATGACAACCAATTGTGATACTCCTTATTGGCATTTTCAACCTCCGAAAATGTTGTATCCCCCACCAATCACATAGAATTTAAAATCTTGTAAAAATGGTTACACTAATGACAATATATTTTCTTTAAAAAAAAAACTCTAAGATTAGAGGAGACACAGACTTGTTTGGCATAATAACGTTGTTAGACCCAAAACAACCATTACATGCATGTAGACGTTGAGATGGAAACCAATGTTGAGACACTCTTCCAAAACAAATGCAAAGGGTGCAATATATTTCTTATTGTTCTAGAGGATATCTTAAAACCATCAATCACCCCAAAACCACAAGAATGATCTACCTTGGTTATAGGATTTCATTGATTAGAAGCAAATACAATATCCATGTAACAAGCATTCACTCAACTATCAAGTTGGGCCAAACATTTGGAGGCCTAAGTTCTAAATTCAACTAACTTAAAATAGACTTTGACCTTTGATTGGGCATCCTTGGATCATGTAACCTCCTGGCCGTCCACAATACAAACATAACTCAGCCTCCTTTTGATGATGCTTTTTGTAGAAGACAAGAGAACTATGATAACTAAAACATGTTCTATTCATGTATTACATCGTGTAATGATTTATTTTCCATGTGAATTATTATTATATCTCTAATTTTACCCAATTGCTCATAAAGAATTGAGGGCATTGCAGATGTCATCAACATATAACTATCATAAAGCGAAAGGTGAGAATTCTAACTATTATTTATGCATTACAATCCATGAAAAACACTATACAAATGTTTAAGAACCTTACACGAGGAAGGATCCTACATACAGTTTAGTACCCTGCATTTTTAAAGTTGAAAGGTGTTTTGCATATTAACAATGGTCAATAATTCAAACAATCAATTGTTTATGGGGGAGTATTGGATCACACTAATAAGGAACCAAGGGATCTCACAAGAATAATACAATAATTAGACTATGGTAGAAGTTAACGTAAATATATCAATTTGCCATTTATTTTGCTTTTAGGCCATAACATACTTTCAATACATAGACATACATACATACATACATACATACATACATACATACATACATACATACATACATACATACATACATACATACATACATACATACATACATACATGTTGACCGTTTAATGCAATATATATGTTGATCATCCATTGGGTATGAATATGGTTGGATGAGCAAATAAAGGGGCCTTTCAATTGAAAAATGCCTATTTAAGTTGAAAGTGGTCATTGGCCAATGGATCAACATATCTCGCTTTTATGGTTAAATGGCAGGATGATAAACTCTTTAAAATATATTAATATCCACCATTATAATGCTTTAAGTGTGTTTTTGTTGGTTTTTCCAAGCACTCTACCTTATACAACAGAGCTTATAATTTTATTGTATAACGTTCTCCGCTCCCCTTTTATTCCTTTCTATGCCCATGTATTTTTTCTCTTTCTTTGACAATCATTTTATAGCGATTGCAAGTGTATGTGGTGTACATGTGGGGTCAATAAACAGTGAGCGTTGTGTTTTAACATAACAAAGTTATGGTGTACATGTAGTGTTTTTACAAGCCTCAACACAGAAACAAGATCTAATGTTGGGACTCTATATCTTGTAAAGGTAAGAGTAGTTTATAGGGTACGTGAGTGATAGGGCATGGAGTGCTTAAAGAAGATCTAAGATACAAGTGGTCCAACTTGACCGTGCAGTCGTGAAAATGACCCTTGTGATCCTCTCGATCCCACTCGATCCCTTCGAATGTTCAACTATAAACTTTTCATGCAAGAATCATACAATTGGTTAGAAAACATCTACTTGTGGTACGACCTCTAGTGCACTATTTGCTCAAGGGGTTGGGAACACAATGAATTGATTGTCCCAAAGGCCCACATGCGCCATTTGCAATTTGAGCCACCATACAACAAGAAAATGGAAATGCAAGCTCCCTTGCACCACGACGTGGTCCATCATGTCAACTCTAAGCTTGCATTGCTTCACATTATCATGGAAATTCACACATGCATATGAACATTGAGTAGAACCATTGAGAACATGAAGTAGGGTAGATATCTTTCACAATGGCTTTGTTGATGAATAGTAATGGGTACCTTTTTAGTCTTCATCAAGCTACAACATAGATTAGTTTGGTGATAATGCATGGACGAATATGTCTATGGGCTTATATGATCACACTTGTGTCAATGTATTGTTTAGTATCCGACACTCAACACATCGGTTGCGGATATTGTGGTGTCAACAAGGACACCGAGCTCAACCAACCTTAGGAAAAAGGGGGATAGAACAAACCAAAGAGGAAACAATATAGGCCAATGGGCAACCTAGACTTGTTAAAAAAAGCTATAAAAGCCACATTTTGGTGACTTTTGAGGCTCTTCTTCATTCTTGAGAGTTCTCTTCCTATTAGCACATTAAGCCCTTCTCTATCTCCCTAACCCTTACTAGAGGTAACGAAGATTAGGTTTAAGGATTAATTGAGCCAAACCCTAATCTTCTTCTCTGGTATGGTGCTAAACCTCTTTGTATCAAGAGTGGTAATTAAAACAATACTTTCTTTGTGTTTACCTTGTCTATCCTTGTAAGAAAGAAGAGAGAGAGAGAGAGAGAGAGAGAGAGAGAGAGAGAGAGAGAGAGAGAGAGAGAGAGAGAGAGAGGAGTAGGAGTAGGAGAAATGAGAAAATCAAAGAAACAAAGTAGGATAAAATCAGAAAATCACAAGGAAGAGAAGGACGAGGAGAAGAAGAAGAAGGATGAGGAGACGCGAGAGGAACAATTATTCGCGGCTACATCAACATAATTGGACAAGTGCTACAACAACATTCTTCTTCGACGGCAAGCTCGAATGTCATCATGTCTATTTCAGGTTAATCATCCTCCTATTAATTTCCTTTTCCTTATAATTGGGGCGTAGTATATATGGAAGCAATGGATGAAGGAATAATTGAGAGACAAATACAAATTAAGAGAGGAGAAGGAGAAGATGAGGTTATTTTGAAAAAACAAAAGATTGGCATTAATAATATGCATGTGGGGGATATAGATATGATGCCAAGACCATCATATGCACATGTGATGGGAGAAGGTGAGGAGGAGAGGAATGCGCAATATTGGGATATAATGCATGTAGTTGCTAATGAAGCACTCCATGAGATTTTACCAGATAATACAAATATGGTGGCCAATGTAGAAGAGGATGAGATTGTTGAGGTGGAGATGTCATGTAGAGAAATCTTAAAGGCATTTTCCATGTTTCATGAGAGAGGCATTATTTGTTTCTTTACAGGGAAAAATCCTTTAGTAAATTGGGTGGCGCAATGGCTAAATGCAATGATCGGTAGGAATAGTGTGGAAGATGTGTATAAAGGTCCACGCGGGTTTTTTGAGGTCATTTTTCGAACTGAAGAACAACGGGATAGATTGTTATCACGTTTGTCGGTCTTTTACAATAATAATTTAGTCTATATTGTCCCTTGGAAACCATTAGCCGAGTTTCAGGAAATTTTGAGACAAGAGTGTCCAATATAGGTGGAGGTAGAGTGTAAATTTTCATTTTTGTGGCCTATAATTCAAGGTGTCATGGAACAATTGGGAAAGGTGATAGTAGCCCCAAATGCCAAAGCATATAATAGATATAGGTTATGTATGCTATGGAATACAACAAAAAAGAGACATTTGTGGCTAAACATAAAGACTGAGGAGATGAGGTCATTCCGTTGCCAATTGCATTGGGGATCATTTGCTGGTCATTGCTTTTGATGTGGTCATTTAGGCCATTTCATGGCGGAATGTCATCAAACATCGGAAATGGAGGTGACTAATTCCCATGGTAACGAGTTAATGTCAGACTCTATACTAAATGATAATGATGCGTTGAAAACTAAGGAGGCAAATGTGGAAAAAGGTAAGAGTGTTGTTATTTTGGAACATAATGACAAAGATATTCAAGAAAGAAGAAAATATTTAATGGATGAGGGTGGATCTTGGATTAAGGTGACCTCTAAGGTAAATCATCCAAGGTACCGAAAAGACAAAGTTTATGCACATAATGGACAAGAGAGGGGTAGTTCCTCTAGGGATCCTATGGGGTTATCACATGCACATAATTATGATCAATTGAAAGGAAGGTCAAAACCGTGGCAAGGGTCACAATATAAACAACCCAATCAAGGGACAAAACCTTTCAACCTTAGGTTTGATAAGAACGGTAAAATCAATTTACCATTAGAAAAACAAAATTGGAAAAGAGATAATTCATGGGGTACAATGGGATCCACCAATAATCATCGACCATCTGTGCAAAATGCATTTGCAGTCTTAAGTGATTATTTCGGTGATATACCAAAGATATTGGCACAACGGGAACAACAAGCCAAGAAGCAATATAATTAGTGAGTGATGAAGATAGTCACATGGAATGTAAGGGGAATTTGTTCTCCGTCCAAGCAATATGGTATGTGGAAAAGTATTTTTAATAGTGAATGGGATATATTATGTGTAGTAGAACATAAGGAGCATGCTAAGTATGGGTCTTCTTTTCATCATAAGCACTATCATGTGCTTTATGCTAGAGTCAATGGGGGCCCTTATTCAGGTGTAATGCTTATTATAAGGGATAGCTTAAAACCGGTAGTGGCTCAAAGAGATGTACATGGTCGGGTTTTGGTGGTTGAAGTTAATTATGAAGGGAAACAGATTTGGGTGGTTGGTATTTATGGATCAAATGTTGCAAGACATTGTATGGAACTTTGGAGATGCTTAAATCAAGTTTTGATTCATGGGAGATCCAGTTTTTTGTTAGGGGATTTTAATATGTGTTCTGAGGTGGGCCAATCTACTTCGATGCATGGCTTGATGGATGCTCCTGAACGAGAGGTATGGGATTTGTTTATGATGGATGTTGTAAGGTATGATGCATGGACTTGGATCAATGGAACTGATGTTGGTTATACCTTTCAGTTGACACAATATAGATAAACTTGGAGTAGACTGGATCACATTTATATTATGCATGATGATACATTCTTGCCAGAGTTTTTGACTATGCAAGTGCATAGGGGGATTGGATCATCAGATCATTTTCCAGTTGTTTTGGAATGCACACATCAAACTGTGGATGGTTTTAGAGCTTTATTAGGGAGACAACCATTGAGATTTAATTCATCTTTTCTTGGACATGATAAATTTAAGAATGCTATGGGACAATTGGTGGTGGTGGGGGGGGGGGTTACAAGACAAGTCAATGTCCACGGTGTTTCGTCATGGGATATTTGTCTTTCCAATATTCAATGGTTTACACGTTATTATGGAATTTATCAAGCATCTATCCATAAACAAAAGATGAGTTTATTACAACACTTTCTATATAGATGTAATGCATTGTTGGTAAAGATTCCATCGGATGATGTGTTGTTGGATATTCAAGAGACATTGTCACAGGCCTTGCAAGTATTAGAGGTTCGCAGTTATCAACAATCATGAGTGATGGCTATGAAAAATGAAGTACATGATCACAACTGTAATTCACATAAGTTTTACCATGGGTTGCAGGCATCTCATGCTAGAACGAATGTGGTAAATGTAGAGATTGATGGAACTTTGAATACAAACCCACAAGTGATTATTGATAATTGTGTTAAACATTTCACGAATCTTTTTGGGCAAGATTGTATTATGAATGATGGCATAACACAAACGCAATCGATGCTATTTAACTCAGTCAAGGTGAGTGGTGGGCAACATGACATGATTGCATTGGAGGAGGATATAAAGGAGGAGGAGGTGGAATATGTATTATCATATCTTGCAAGTGATAAAAGCCCGGGTTGGGATGACATTACGAATGAGTTTTTTAAAGCCTTTTTACATGAACTCAAAGCACCTCTAACAATGATATTCCAAGAAATATGGAGTTTTGGTAAAATGCCCGATTCATGGAAACTTGGTCTGGTTAAACTTATACCAAAAGTTGCATCTCCTATATCTTTTGCTCAATGGAGACTGTAAAGAATCGGGTATGATTCTTGTGTAGCGGAATATGTGTGAACTGTGTGTGTATATGAGAGAGAGAGAGAGAGAGAGTGAGAGAGAGAGAGACAATGAATAATACACAGAGAATACGCAAGGTAAAAGTATATTAACAAAGGAGAAAGACTCAACACTTTACAAGGTGGGAGGAGGGTGCTTTATATAGTCACCCTCTCTCTTCATTAACTACAAGACTCATGGAGCATGGGGAATGTGAAAGCTCATAAGTTATGTGTCATAGAATATGATTCTATGACTCATACTAAATGCTAGAATACAAAGAGGTGACATAATGGTGACTCTTGACCATTGGAGTGTTTATTCACTCTCAAGGTGAGTTCACACACTAGACCAAGTTGAGCTTGATTCACAACACGCCCCCTCAAGCTCAAGTCGGGTCGGTTTCAGACGGTATCCGAAATCCGCTTCGACTCGCATTTCGAAGTCCGCGTTGACTCGTGTTCCGGAGTCCGCGTTGACTCGCGTCGACTCACATTTATGCGGAGTTGCGGAATCTGTGCTCCAGCTTGCATTGTGCGTAGTTGTGGAGTCTGTGCTTCGGCTTGCGTCTATATTCGCGGCTTTGCGCAGTAGATCGGCTCTTCGCGGCTTCGTTACGTGGTTGCGTAGTCCACACGTTATTGCATAGCGTCTTCAGTACTCCCCCTCAAGCTTGGCAGGTCAGGGATCGTCAATCCGAGATCAATCATGAATTGCCATAGCTTGTCGGCTCCTAAGGCTTTAGTGAAGATGTCGGCCGTTTGAAGATTTGTGCTAATGTGTTGTAGGTTGACATCGCTAGCTAGAACACGCTCTCGGATGAAGTGATAGTGCACTTCAATGTGCTTTGTCCGCGCGTGGAACACCGGGTTCTGAGCCAGATAGATACTGCTCATGTTGTCACAGTAAAGGGAAGTCGAACCCTTGATGGGTACGCCCATATCCTTCAAAATCCTCTTGAGCCATACAGCTTCACACGCAGCTACGACTGCGCCCCTGTATTCCGCCTCCGTACTCGAAAGAGTGATGGTAGGCTGCTTCTTGCTACTCCAGGATGTTGCTCCGCTGCCAAGGGAGAAAACAAATCTGGAGGTTGATCTTCTATCGGCTTTGTAGCCGGCCCAATCGGCGTTTGTGTACCCCTCGAGTCGTATTGGCATCGCGGTCTTGTAGAGTATGCCGTAATCCATTGTGCCGCTCATGTACCGTAGAACTCTCTTAGCACAATCCAAGTGAGTATCACACGGTGTTTGCATGAATTGACTAAGGAGACCGATTGGATAACTGAGATCGGGTCGAGTGATCGTGAGGTAGATGAGACTCTCGATGAGTTGCCGATACTGAGTCGGCTCACACACTTTGGTGCCGGAGTTCGCATCTAGTTTGAGATTACGATCAAGCGGGGTTGCCACGGATTTGCACTTAGCCATACCGAACTTGTATAACAAGTTGAGGATGTAGTGCCGTTGAGAAATCATGATTCCGGCCGGAGTCCGAATTACCTCGATGCCGAGGAAGTAGTGGAATTCCTTCATGTCCGTCATCTCGAACTTGTCGGAAAGGAGGGATTTGACCTTATTGATTTCGACGAGATGCTCACCTCCAATGACTAGGTCATCCACATATAAGATGATGAAGTTCGGACTTGCGGAATCGCTTCGTATGTAGAGGGAGTTGTCCGATTTTGACATACGGAAGCCGACTTGATGAAGATATTGCATTATCTTCGAATGCCAAGCACGCGGTGCTTGCTTGAGGCCGTAGAGTGGCTTCTTGAGTCGGCATACAACGTTTGGATGGGTGCTCGAGGTGAAACTGGGTGGTTGTATCATGTACACCTCCTCTTCTAATTCACCTTGTAGAAAGGCGTTCTTGACATCCATTTGATGGAGGTGCCACCCTTTCGCTGCGGCAAGCGCAATTACGGTCCGTACCGTCGTCATCTTTGCCACTGGGGCAAAGGTCTCCTCGTAGTCAACTCCGTGTGTTTGGGCGTAGCCTTTCGCTACGAGTCGCGCTTTGTAGCGGTTGACGGAACCGTCGGCATTGTACTTCACTTTGTAAATCCATCTACATCCGATTGCCTTTTTGTGTGGTGAGGTGGGAACGAGATCCCACGTCTCGTTCTTGCGTAGTGCCTGCATCTCCTCATTCATGGATTCGATCCATCGCGGATCCTTGGCTACTTCGGAGAATGTTTCCGGCTCGCGTACTGTCGCCACCTTCATCATAAAGGCATAGTGATATGCCATGTAGTCATTGTAGCCGAATCGGCTGACTGGATTCTTTTCACGGGTGGAGCGACAGAGCTTTTCATTTGCAGAGATGAGGGCTTTCTTAGCTCTGATTGGAACATCGAAGCCACCGAACTCACTATCGAGTGACTGAATCGACTCATCGTCGTCGAAGCAATCGTCTTTGTATTCCGACATTTTCTCCTTGCCTTTGTCCATCTTCGGGCTAGGCCGTGATGTGCTTTGATCGCTCAAAGGCTCTTGTGGTCCACTCAGTTGAGTCGTGATCGGACTTTCTTCGAACATGCGCGTAAGGCGATCTTCATCCTCCATCTCTTGTTCGGCGGATTCCGGGTCGAGCGGAGTCGGAGTCGGAGTTGTCTTTGGTGCGTACCAGGATGCGGACTCGTCAAAAACAACGTCTTGACTTACTTGAGATTTTTGAGTTGAAGGGTTGTAGCACTTGTATCCCTTTTGCTCCAGTGAGTATCCTACGAGGATACATTTCTCTGACTTCGGATCAAGCTTTTGACGCTTCTCGTCAGGGATGTGCATGTACGTTATCGCGCCGAATATCCGGGTGTGTGATTAGTCCGGCTTCTTTCCGAAGTATTTTTTGTGCAGAGTGACCTCGTGCACGCCGGATGTTGTGCATCGGTTCATTAGGTAGACGGCCGTATTTGCAACTTCGGCCCAATATGACTTGGGCATATGCTTCTCGTTCATCATGGCCCGCGCTACTTCGAGGATGTGCCGATTTTTTTTTTTTGTTAAAAAGATACACCTTAGTAAATTACTTGAGAAATGTACATATAGAAAACAGAGGGAGACATTTCATCTCACCTCTATTGTAATACAAAACCTAATACCAACATCTGATGATACAGATGATATCACAATAGGAACAAATGGAACACCATCTACAAGCTATGCAATAAAAAAGGAGGAATGGAATAATTCCACTTCATACCAGGAGACGTATCTGAAAATAAGTGAAGCCCTCGCCACCGTTTCTTAAAGTCCACTTGACGTTGCCTTTGAGCATCAGTTGTACCCTGCAAATCATCATATTGTCCACGTATGGTGTGGACAAATAACCACCAGAATTCAATAAGCATATTATTGAGATGTATGTGAGCATTATTAAAAACAACATCGCATCTCGTTTTCCATATTGTCCACAGCGCTAGTGACGTAACAGTACGCCAAATAACCAGATTTTCAGTTCTAAACCGAGGAATAACAGATGTAAATGAAGTGAGATAGATGTACCCATTGGAAAAGTAAAAAACATGAGAAGCATGCATACGTTCGTAATTCATAACATCTCCATGAAGGACACCCCATAATACTGCACCCCACGAGAAAGTAGAACGAGCATAGTGGTTTCTTAGTAATAAAAACAACTTACTCCAGAATTGCTTGATTTTGGGACACATCCAAAACAAATGCAAAATAGATTCCGTAGATTCACCACAATGCATTCCACAAGCATATTGCTGATTTTGCCTCAACCAATCACCAACAGGAAGAGCATAATGTATCAACAACCAACGAAAACAAATAACTTTTTTCGGCAACTGCATACTCCACAACCATTTCCAAAATTTTGTAAGTTGTAGTTCATTCACATTATTTGCAATCCAATGCTTCATAGCAGCCGGGCATTTATACTTTGATTGCAATAATAAATTTCTACCTAACTTAACTGAATACTGAAAGAACTCTAAGTGTTTACCATTTCCATTAGCATTCGGTTTTTTCCATTGATAATCAGCTGGATCCCAATCCAAATTATAGAGCGGCTTTTTTTGAAAAACCCACAACGAACAACACCGTAAGCATTCTTGAAATGGTGGATCCAAGAGCCATTTTTTTCCCGATCTTGCAACTACTCGAATCGCTGAAACATTGGCGGATATCCACACATCTGATTCAGAAAATACATGCCACAACCTACCATCATCATCCACATTAAAGTATATTACATCACCCATAGTGTTAGTTACTTTAGCTCCTAAAATCACTTTTAGAGGAGAGAAATAACCAAACCAAATCTGATTGCTAGATGGGGACCATGAAGCCATAAATTGTCCCAATGCCACTTGCATATTATCGCACATAATAGCACTTCCTCGAACTGAAGGCCTCGACAAAGGTTGTAACTGTTGATTCATAACATAGCATCCCCATGCTTGAACATTACCTGCTATTGATGCATCCATAGAAGCCCAATTCAACCGAGGACGGCTACCAAGCAGAAAACCCCTTGAATCTGAAAAGAGAAAGTTCCAGATCAAGGGTTGTCTCAACAAGTCATCCGTTGTCGAAGGTACCTTCCGAATTAGAAACTTTTTGACAGCTGACCAACTTGTGAGAATTCCATTAAAAAACCTATCTTCTAATAAGGTTGTTTTAAATAAATGAAAATTCTGAATAAAACCCCATCTTAAAGATGGTTGCCACTTTCCTCCTATTGATGGGCACATAGTAGACAACCTATGCATCATCAAACGACTCCAAACACCTTGCATTGGCAGCATAGCTCTGCACACAAATTTAGAAAGCAAAGCCTTACACTGTGCATCTGGATCTACCAGCCCCATCCCACCATTTTGTCGTGGAGCAATCAATACTGCCCAAGCTACTTTAGGCCTTTTACCTTGACCTGTTATCCCTCCCCAAATGTAGTTACGAATGAGGCGTTGCACCTGTAAAATACATGATCTAGCAAACAATGTAGTTGAAGCAACATACCAAATAGTCGCTAACAACACTTGGTTAGCTACAAGTATACGACCTGCAAGTGACAGGTTAACCGAATCCCAAAGCAACAATTTTCTTCTTAATTTTACAAGTAGAGGAGCAACTAACATATCTGCAGTAACATGAAGTCCCACTTGACAGCCTAAGTAACGAGTAGTGGTTCCATTAGGAACCCACTTGAATTCCTGCGAAGGCATCCAATTAGGCAAGGAATTTTGTGACACCCAAAAGCCAAGAGATTTATGCCAATTTATCTTTGCTCTAGAGGCCAAACAAAATTCCTCCACTACTTCTTGCAATTTACTTAAATTTTCATCATTACCTTGAACATAAATTGCAGTATCATCTGCAAATTCTGCATCCAACATTTGTTGTTGCGTGGCAGGCAAAGGCAAACCCTTCAAAGCAACTTGAGAGGAGTTTAAATACATTGAGAATGTTTCCATAACTAGCAAAAACAGGAATGGGGCCAATGGACAACCTTGACGAACCGAACGCGAGATAGAAAATTTTCTAGTTTGCCCACCGGCGACCAACACTGAACTAAAGGCCTCACGATACAAGGAAGCTACAGCCCTAATCCACTGCGCAGGAAAACCTAATCTCAATAATGAACCTTCCATGAAGTCCCAATCAACTCTATCATATGCCTTCTCAAAATCTAATAAAAGTACCGCTAGATCTTCTTTAGTTTTCATTGCCATCCCTGTTAATTCCCAAAACAAAAAAATATTGTCAAAAATACTACGTTCTTGCATAAATCCCGTCTGTGAGTCATGCACAATCTCTGAAAGAAAGGGTTGTAATCTCAAAGCCAATAACTTAGCATAGATTTTGTAAATTGTATTCAATAAAGTAATGGGCCGCCAACCCTTCACCTCATCCGTAACAACCTCACCTTTCGGAATGAGGCATATTAATCCCTCTTTCCACTTTTGTGGCATAATACCTGTATTGAACATTTCTTGAAATGCTGCCAATAGATCTTCGGCAATCAAGTCCCAATATGTAATGAAAAAATCTCTTCCCATTCCATCTACTCCCGGGGACACATCTGGCCCAACACCTTTAATAGCTTGTAATATTTCAAAGGATGAAAATGGACGAAGAAGCTGAAGAGATATCCGAGATGTTACCTTAACCACAGTAACAGCCCATACTTTTTGGCGCATTTGTTGAGTTTCAACACTTAGAGTATCTGCTGATAACAATGACTCATAATAAGTGGCAACAATGTTACTCATTTCATCTTTATCCATAGTAACTGTACCATCAGATCTTTTCAATTGTACAATCTGAATTTTATTTCTTTTAGGCGTAACATGTTGGAAAAAGAATTTTGACATGGTGTCTCCTTTTGTACACCATCTTGCTGTAGATGCATGAAGAAAAAATTGAGCACGTTTTTGCTGCAGAAAAGAAATAAGCATCATAACATTCTGTAATTCACAATGAATATATTGAGAATGAGGCTGTTTTTCTTGCAAAATTTGAAGAGAAGCCAAACCTCTCTTAGCATTCAGCAATTTTCTAGTGTAGCTACTTTGTTTTAACTTAACTTGTTGTATAAAGAAGTTGGAAACTGCGAGAAGAGCATTCTGTAATTTTTGACAATTAGAATCCCCTACAGCCATTCTCCAAATTGACAGAACTGTATTCTGCAAACTCATATCATCAACAATAAACCTTGGCACATACAATCGAGAAATAGAAGTATGGCTGTTCATACAGAATTTGAGCATAATCGGGGCATGATCTGAGAACGAAGTGCCTGATATAATACCCACATATCCTCCACGATCCCAAAAAAAAGAATCTGCATAAAACCTATCTATTCTCGACAGATTAAGAGCAACACTTCTTCGATTGGAACGTGAGTATAACAAGGAATCGGGCATGCGAGAGAAGGTTGGAATATGCCACAAATCAGTAACTTCATATTTGAAAATTAACTTTTCCCACTCACGCAATTCTAAACCCGATATAGTAGTAGAAGATCCACCTAATCTATCACTAGGGCTTTCAATCATGTTCCAATCACCACACATGCACCAATGTTGTGCCACAGGAAGATCTTGCAATAACTTATTCCACAAACGAATTCTTCCAGTAACAGAATTCGGAGCATATACATTCAAAAAACCAATCAATTTTCCGGAGATAAGAATAAGCATATATTGAACTCTACCACCAAACAATACTCCTTTAGCTTGTACATTAGACTGCCATTGCATTTTAAGTGCGATACAAAGGCCACCTTGAGTACCAGATGGTCCAAAAGCCGGAACCCATTCATAAATCCAATTACCACGTAGTAAATTTCTATTCGATGCTATCCTTTGTGAATTAAGATGGTGTTCTTGAAAGCATAGCATATCAAGTTGACCTATTGAAGGTAAAGATAATTCTTGATTCAAGTAACATCTTACTCTATTACAACGACTCGTACCTAACCCTTGAAGGTTCCAAGATAAAATATTAAAATAATACATATCAAGATTGAGATGGAGAAGACCTCTTATCAGTCAAAACCACTTGTCTCTCCTTTTGAGATGAAGTTACTGCTCTTGTTATTCTTTTTTCCACACGGAAATCCTTGACTAACACACGATGGTCTTTATATACCCTATTTTTGCTATTCCCAAGCGCTTCTATAGTATCCTTTGCAGATGCAAAAACATACGGTGATTGCCCCACCCCTGTCTGCAAAACATCTGAATATGATCGAGCATTTACCTTTGCATCATTATGTTGAAACGATGTTATCATTTTCTGAACTGACGCCTTAACTTTCGTCGGATCTTGTTCTAGCATTGAGTCAATGACTGGAACAATTTCCAAAGAGGAAACGGAAACTGGCATAACTACATCTTTTTGCAAAGCGTCCATACTACATTCAGGAGGAGGAATGGCTGGAATGATCTCCAAAGATGGAGCAGAAATCGACATTCCTAAATCTTGCCTCAACGTGTCCATACTACCTTCCGATAGTGCAAATTGAGGGACATTGGAGCAACTCATATCAACACCTTTTCCCTTACCCACTTTATCTAACAATATATCAAAACCCTTTACTTGTTGAGTTTCATGAGGCACCAGTGAAGTGACCACATTATTATTTTGCTTATGCATAGCTACAATAGGCTTCCCATGGACAATCAAACAATCTTTTGCTAAATGACCAATTTTTTTACAAGAAAAACATTGGTTGGGCAACCCAAAGTAAAGCACTTTCTGAATTTTTTGAAACATATTACCTTGCAGTTTTGGAAGGCGAATCCAATTAGGTAACACTACATCTTTCTTGCAAAGTAACTTGACCGACGGAGCTCCTCCTTTTTCTACAATATCCTTGAATGTAGATGAGTTAACATGTAAAACTCTACCTATTGCTGCCCCAATTTTGTGAAGAACCTCCCTCCACTCCTTGTCTAAACCTGGAAAAACAGCAGTACACGTGAAGTATCCCGTTGCCTCCACCTGTAGGGTTGCCGTATCAAAACCATGGGTCCATGGGAAAAAAAGAACCCATGCACCTGAGATTTCTACCGAGTGGATGGAAAGGATATTGCAAACGGAAGAATGCTCTTCAAACTCCAATTGATAGCAACCTCGGCCCATCAATTGAATATCAGTTATCTTATCCAATTTTTCCTTTAAGGCTGCCTGGAGAAGATGACGAAGATCCCCTCTACTCGGTCGTTTTCCCAGGACTTGGGCAACAACAGAGCACCGCTCCAATCGTTTAACTTCATTGAGAACAGTGAGCTCATCTTCCGGTGCCAATTGGACATCTATAGTACCGTCAATCGTAGGAGAAGCAGGGGCCGATTCGCTGGATCGCTCCTTGGGCGTTGACGAAGACGGTGTATACATCGACTCTCTTCTAGTCCTAAGTTTGTAAGACTCCCTACTTCCTAATTAATCGTTCTCTCTTCTCTTCCAAATCTTTCTCCTTACTTTTCCCCAATCACCACCACCACTAATTTCATCTGCTTCGATGGATACAAAGTTAATATAGGCAGAAATCAAACCTGTTGGTAGAGATGTTGTAGCGCAGCAGAACGAATTTGTAGCCCAGTGGTTGCTTCCCTTCCTCTGTTGTGGCGGCCGTGAAGCTCAGACATAGGGGAGGGTCGCCGAATAGGATGTGCCGATTTTTGCGCTCGGCTACTCCGTTTTGTTGCGGAGTGTGTCGGCAAGTGAATTCTCGCCGAATTCCTTCCTTTCGGAGATACACAGTGAAATCGTCCGAGAAGTACTCCTTGCCGCCATCCGATCGAAGACAACGTACATGTCGGCCCGTGGCTTTCTCGACTTCATTCTTGAAGGTTTGAAAGTGTCCGAACACTTTGCTCTTTTGCCGCATCGGGTAGATCCAAGTATGCCTAGAGAAGTTGTCGATGCAAAGCACGTAATATCGGCATCCGCCGAATGTAGCCGTCTGTGCCGGTCCCCATACGTTGGAATGGACTACGTCGAGTAGACCTTTGCTCACGTTCCGCTTTTTCGGGAATGGGTGTCAGTGTTGCTTGCCGAATTGGCACGCTTCGCATACACCTTCAATCTCCTTCTCTTTGAATGTCGGGAGTTCGATGACGACTCCTTTCGATTTCATTGCTTTGAGTTTGTTGAGATTGATGTGGCCGATTCGCTTGTGCCACAACTCTATGTCGGAGTCGGCTTTCATGCCCTTTGCGAACATGGCCGATTTCATCTCGTGTGAGTCAAGAATGAACATTTGGCCCTCTCTTCGGCCGCGTGTGATGAGTCGGCCCTCTTTTTCGATGAAGCAACCGCCTTGATTAAATCGAACTTGCATCCCTTGCTCTACAATTTGGCCGACGGAGACCAAATTTTTCGTAATGGTCGGTACATGCAAGACATTTTTTATGTAATGTTGCTTACCTTCTTTTCCGAACGGAACATTGCCGATGTGCCGAATCGGGTGCGTAGTGTCATCTCCGGTTTCGACATAACCGGATCGCTCCAGCTCTCGAAGTTCGAGAACCATTCCTTATGAGATGTCATATGGTTTGAGGCTCCAGAGTCAACAAACCATACGTCCTCCGGATTGAGGGCACTAGTTGAGGTAGAGGCCGACATAGATTTTGCTCTATGTTTCATCATGAACATTCCGCCACGGTCGGAGTTGTATGCGTACATTTCGCCACGATCCTCATAGTCGGAGTTGTGCCTGTACATTCTGCTATACTCTTCGTAGTCGGAATTGTGTGCGTAATTCGTGAGTTGTGGGCTTGTGGAAGCTGATTCACGCATCTTCTTTAGGCACTCTTCTTCGTGGTGGCTGAGCTTTTTGCAATATCCGCATTTGGTTGCGTTTTGACAACTCAGGCCGGAGTGGAAGCTCCCCCTTCTTGCGAAGGTTCCTCATTGGCTTTCGTTTTACGGCCGAAATCGGGAGTTGTTATCGTAGGTCGGACCTTGTCCGCCTTGTCCTTGGTCGAATCGGCCTCTCGGCCGCCTGCGTCCTCTTCCTCCGTTCGAATGCGTGTAGAGCATGTGGCCTTCCGACTCATTGCTCCTTGTACGCATGTGGTTTTCTTCGACCAATAGCATTGATTGGAGCTCGAAGAAGGAGGGAGATTTCTCCTGTGCTAGAACGGCGGTTCGCATCGCGCCGAACCGTGGTGCAAGGACGCTGAGGCATATTTGAACCATCTCATCATCATTGATATTTACGCTTATTGAGCCGAGTGAATCGCAAAGCTCCTTGATCTTCGAGGTGTATGTCGTGATGTGTTGTCTGCCTGGCCGGACTAGCCTCAACACAGGTGTCTATCCGACACTTCTCCAAAGGGGTAGTAAGGATTGGATGCTAGGTTACACGCGTAAGATGATTACAATTAAGCACAGACGATAACAATACGAAGATACAGATAAACCCGCAATAATTACTTTTGTATTACTTCCGTCAAAACCCTTTACAAATCATCGGATCCTTTTATAGGCATCCGGCAAGGTTACAATCGGTGCGCTTAGGCAACCGACATCCGAATCGGTCCGGATCCGGATCGGTACAACTGTACCGGATCCGTCCCTCCGAATAATAATTCTACTATTATTTACTTCCTATTATCCGATCCGACTCCGCCTTCCCACTTGTCCTTGCTCTTCTGACCGGCCAACATGATGGACATGTCCCTTTGTTGAATGTTGTTCAACTCTTGGCGGAGTTGAAGCCTTCTTACGGTTGTGTTCGCCGCGAAAATCTTTCGTAGATTTTCCCATGCCTCCTTTGGCGTCTTGGCTTCGCGAATGTAGCCGAGCATGTGGTCATGAACACATGTCGCCAAGCAATACATCATGCGGCTTGCGGCTTGCTCCCATGTCGCGTATCCGGGAGCCGCTTCGGCGGATCGGTCTTCATGCGCTCCTTTGATGTAGCTCCAATAGCCTTGTCCGATAAGGTATTGGTGCATCTTGTACTCCCAAGATGCGAAGTTGTTTCGATCCAACTTCTCGGTAGGGAAAGCGCTCCCCATTTGAGTATTCATTATGTTGATTCTTCTTCTTCTTCTTCTCTTTTCGAATGCGAGCTATGTAGCGAAGCTACGATAGCGATGAGCCAGTTCTTGGTCATCGGCGTGGAGCACAACACACGATCACGATGAGGCGAATGGGCTAGATCGAGCTACCAAATTGCTCTGATACCATGTAAAGAATCAGGTATGATTCTTGTGTAGCGGAATAGGTGTGAACTGTGTGTGTATATGAGAGAGAGAGAGAGAGAGTGAGAGAGAGACAAGGAATAATACACAGAGAATACGCAAGGTAAAAGTATATTAACAAAGGAGAAAGACTCAACACTATACAAGGTGGGAGGAGGGTGCTTTATATAGTCACCCTCTCTCTTCATTAACTACAAGACTCATGGATCATGGGGAATGTGAAAGCTCATAAGTTATGTGTTATAGAATATGATTCTATGACTCATACTAAATGCTAGAATACAAAGAGGTGACATAATGGTGACTCTTGACCATTGGAGTGTCTATTCACTCTCAAGGTGAGTTCACACAATAGACCAAGTTGAGCTTGATTCTCAACAGAGACCGATATCATTAATGGGTGGGATGTATAAGATTTTTGCCAAAGTAATTGCAAATAGACTTCAAAAGGTGTTGTCATCTATGGTCCATCCAATGCAATATGGGTTTATTAAGGTAAGGGACATCCTGCATAATATTTTGAATGTGCAAATGGAAGTGGATTATGCAAAGGAATCCAATCAATAAATTGTAATGATACAACTCGACATTGAGAAGGCATATGATCATGTAAGTTGGTCTTTTATTACTCAACTTATGTTTCATATGGGTTTTGGGGGAAGGATGTCTCGAATATCATTGTTGGTGGGATTAGGTGCAGTCTCACACGTTATGTTAAATGGTGGAGTTACTAATGCAATACCATTGAAAAGATCACTTAGACAAGGATGCCCATTGAGCCCACTATTATTTGTAATTGCTACACACCTAATTTTGGTGAGGATGCATGAGTTGGCGACACGTGGGGAAATAGTTGGATTAGCTCTACCATCAGGGAAACATTTGATCGCCCAAGCATTGGTTGATGATTCATTTTTATTTCTCAAAGCAATACCTGATAACATAGCTAAAGCCATGGAGGTGTGGAATGTGTTCGCATTGGCACCAAGATTACATATAAATATACAGAAGTCGATGCTCATTAGATGCACTGAGAATGATTTGGTGGATCTTGAATGGGGTGGCCAAATATTAGATCAAGGGAATGTGTGTCGACACTTCGGTTACCCTATTGGTGTTGATATCTCATCATCACAAAGTTTGAATTGGATATCGGGAACCATTTTGGACAAATTTATGTATTGGAAGTCTCAAGCATGGTCGTTTAGTACTCGTCTCAAAGTGGCACAAGCTATAATGATTCCAATGATTTCTTATTTTTTTCCATTGTTATCGTGGACAAAGAAATCACTTGATCATTTAGCTCGTTCACTTATATATACACTATGGAAGAAAGACACAAACCTTGGTATGAATTGGGTATCATGGAACAATATTTGTACCCACCCCAAAACGGTTAGGGGGTGTTGCTTTACTAAATTTAGAAGATCATATGGTGGCTCGAAGATTCAATCTTTTGAAAGGTATGTGCATATGTACCCAACCTTGGGCAGAAATAATTACTTATTTTGTGGAAAAGGTTGGTATTTACCATGGGAAAACAAGAATTACAGCTTTGTGGTGGCATGTTGTTAATAGTACCCAACAGTTGAAGTGTTCAGAATCTAGTATGGTTCAACAATTGGTGCTTTCTTGGCAACGGTATTTGAAGTTGTTTAATTGGAAGCCTCCTGAGTGCTGAAAAGATATAAATTCATTGGCAGCAGAGGTGTTAGTAGCTTCAAGGATATTACACTAGGAGGGAAAAGAAAGTCTAAATTCATAGTTCAATCGAATGGCAAGGCTAGGTTTGATAACTGTAGAAGATGGTATTTTAGAGTCACATAAGAAAATGATGGCCTTTCGGACAATAAGAAATAAGTTTCATATACCACGTGGATATGGGTATATTTGGCAATCAATAGTGGCATTGCCTACATTAGTTTTCCCAATTCAAGAGTTGGTGGTCGAGGAACCATGGAAAGATTGGTCATTTGGTAATGGGAAATCGATTTATATGGTGCACACTAATGATGTGTACCATAAGTTGGTTGAAGATAGAGCTTGGTTAGAAAATAAGGTGTTGGATACATGGCGCATTACTAGAAATGTAAAGTGGTGGCATAGAGTTTTAGATGCAGGGTGGCAGTCTCATCTTCCATTCCGTGCAAAGGTGTTTCTTTGGCGTGCCATAGTTGGTGGGTTGCCTTTGACGATGGCCTTAAAGCGAAGACATATTTCGAATGGGACATGTTTTTTCTGTACGGTGTTTGAAGAAGATGCCAGACGTAGGTTCATTACATGTTCAGTTGCTAAGGCCATTTGGGTGATTATGTCAAAAATTTGGGCATCGATAACAGGGAATATTTTGTCACCTTATAAATGGGTTTTAATGGATGAGGATAAAGTTATGCCCACACCATCATATAAGGTGGTTTTTGATTACCTTAGACATTGGGGGATGTGGTTTAATTGGACCATGAGAAATGAGTTCTTGTTTGATGGACTTCATGGGATAACACAACAAATCCATAGGATGAAAGGGAAATTGATTTGGCAATTTTCACAACTATGTTGTATGGGGATCTTGTCCCAAGAGGAGATAGATTTATGTCATCTAGTTTTACAACACTTGAGAGGGTTTCCCTTGCACTATCACTATTTATGAAGTAGTGAAGATAGCAAGGGGTGTATTATCATTTTGTTTTAATAACAAACATTGATTTACGAAAAGCGAGAGAGAGAGAGAGAGAGAGAGAGAGAGAGAGAGAGAGAGAGAGAGAGAGAGAGAGAGAGAGAGAGAGAGAGAGAGAGAGAGTAAGTTAGTAGCTCATGGGTACTTGACAACCACTCATGCCCGATTAGCCACCAAGAGGGAATACGATGACCCAGACTCAAGGCCAACGACATCAACAAGAGCGTAAAAACTCAATCGATCTATAGATACGCTCCGTGAGACACATGGAAGCGACACATCAATTTGGCGTCACTGTCGGAGACTAAGATCGTCACTTGAAGTGATTGTTGAGTTTTTTGTAAACTCGCAAGGAAAACCACTTAACGAAGAATATATCGAGAAACAAAGCAAAGTGTTACTATGTTTTTGTAATTTCCTAAGTATTTTGTTTTACTTAATCGCTAGCCCACTAACCATATGGTTACCTAAATCCCCAATAAACCAAACACCACCTTTCTTTCCATTAAATTTTTTCTTTTGGCGCGACTTGCAAGGCAAACTACCTAATGAAGAATGTTGAGAAGCAAGCTCAACAAAGGTATGTGATGCTTATTGAGAAATAAGCTAGTAGCTATTAGCTAATTAGCTACTAGTGGACATAAAGGTGAAACAATTATTTAGCTATGCACAACTATTTAGCTATTTGACAGCTATTTAGCTACTGACAGCTAATTAGTTGTATATATAAGTCACTTATAACTTAGGTAAAAAGTAAGAGAGTGTGTGTAGAAGAAAAATAGAAAACTGACAAGAGCGAGTTGAGCTCTGTGTGTAATGAAATAGAAGAAGCTTTTTGGTTTGCTACACAGAGGTAAGTCTCCCTCCCCTTCCTTTCCGTCTTGAGCACTAAATGATCCAGCACATCACGATCCGCTGTGCACACAGAAGAGCCGTAGTAGTGCCTTCGTAACAAAGAAGATATTGTTACCGGCCGGCAAAGGAGTCCAGAGTGTGAAAGGAAGGAGTTATTTAATTATTAAGGAATGGTTGTAAGTGAGCTATTAGTGTGGACGGACGGACCGGAATCGGTATGCCGTTCCGGATCCGGACCGATCCCGAACAGGTGCGGATGGCACCGTTTTGTACTACAAACCGGAAACCTATTTAAAGGCCCGGATACAATGTACTATGGAGCGGATAATTAATGAAGCTTAGTGTTTTTATCTCTGTGTGTTAATTGCCGTTCTGCATTCATTGTTATATCTTACGTGTGTGATTATTAACGACGATCTTGCTAAGTAACCTAATTAAGTCGGATTAATCATTGAGCCTAATCCTCTTGCCGTAACACCCCTTTGGTGAAGTGTCTTCCGTAGACACCCTGTGTTAGGCCATTGTCCGGCCCTAAGAGTTAACACAGATTTTGGCGACCACGATTCCTGTTTTTGCAGCGAATGACGGCAGGAATGGATGACTAGATCAACGCACGACCTGGTTACAGATCGAACTTGACGCCTTGCCGAAAGGCAAAGGAGACGTGAGGCTTTCCAGCAAGCGGCGCAGGAAATTAGAGCGGATCACTCGTTTTCCAACGTAATCCGGAGAGTAGCGGAGGAGTCCCTCTGTTTACAGCAAACATCGCACCCGGACGAAGGCAGCATCCTAAGTAGCCTCCGGGAAACCGAATCCCTTCTCCAGGCGTTGGCAAGCGGAGAAGGCCAAGCAGAAGCCTTTTTAGCGTATGAATCGGATTCCGAAGGGGGATACAACGTGCACACGAACTACCGTAGCAGCAATGACACCCCGGGCGGACCGGAGGACGAAGGATCAGACACCTTACCGACACCGGAACCGGAAGTGCTAAGGCTGGAACCTCCGGAACCAGAAGCAGAGGAAGAGCGACCTCCGACACCGGAAGTCGAGGAGGAGAGGCCTCTATCACCAAAAGAAGAGGAAAGACCACCGACGCCGGAGAGAAACCAGGAACGACCACCAACACCACCAGCCCGAACACCGATACCGGACGACGACATGCCGTTCCAGTACTCCAAGTATAGAGATGATCCGGACGCGGAAGCTCATGTTCACGCCTTTGAACAGACATGGTAAGCAAACCATGTGTCCCAACGATTGACCCCGGAGGAAGAGGAACGGTCTAAGATAGCGGAATTTGGCGTCCATTGGAGGGACCGGCAGCAAGATGGCACCGGACGCAGGACCCGTCTACCATCACCACCTTTGCAGATTTAAAAGCTAAATTCTTGCATTTTTTCCACAAGGAGGTGGACCAGACAGTAATGGTGGGCTTGTTTTATACCATCCGACAGGAGGCAGGGGAGAGCATTCCCCAGTTTGTCATCTGGTTTCAACGGATGCATAGTTAGCTTGCCTGCGCACCCCCGGAGGAGGAATTACGGACTATATTCCTAAATGCGCTCCGGGAACCCCTACGCACGGTTTGCACGGTAATTGACTTCTGTGCAAGTACCATCGACCAGGTCATTGACCGGGGGAGATAGATGGAAAAGACAAGCTCCTGGCTCACACTGGGAGCACTCCAACGGGCGTTACCGTCCGATGAAGACCTCCGGTTTCGGCAAGCAATACAGTGCACAACTTGCTTGAATTCTGGACACTCGGCACTAGAATGCACTATGAGGACGCAATGTGTAATCTGTCAATCCAAGGGCCATACGACGTTGTCGTAGTGTATTCCACACACTACGTGAAAACCATAAAATAATATATCCGGTTTTAGATACATATAAATAAATAAATAATATATCAAAACATTTATCACGTGCATAGGGCAAGATTCAAACCCTGCACCTCCACGTAGATAAACCCCAACTTTACCATTGTAATAACTTATCTTTAGTGTTATACATATAGATTTAATACGTATAAGACCTTTATTTATATATACCTTTATTAAAAGGTAAAAATCATGTATTCTTTAGGGTGTGAATATTTTATTTACACGTGACATTAAAAGAGACTCATGCACATCTAGCGTGCATGAGCTCTATACTTAGGAAATGACAAAGCATCACATGCACATTTAGTGTGCATGGACACTTTTGGTGAAAAAGCATGATGCCATGCTTAGCCTCTTCCATCTTTATATAAGGAGGAGAGAAATATGTATAGGGTTGTTGATTAATATACAAGGATTGATCAATCTAATATATTCGTGGGATTCACGAATTTTTCCATCTAAATTACTCTTATAATCTAAATATTGTTTTAAATACACTAAACTCGTGGGATTCACGAGATTGCTATCTTACTTCTCTTTCCACTATTCATAACTAGCCTTAAGTTGTATTCCTCTTCCTCCTAGTCAAAAACCTCGGCGGTTCCCACCCGACTCATGCAACGATCCGGAGCCGAAAGGCACGACACAGTTGGTGAACCCGACGTGAAAACCGGGTGGCAAGGAGATGGAAAATCAACCGGAGGCTAGCAACATGATGATGATGTTCGAGCGCATGCTACAAGAACAACGCGCGATGTTGGAGATAGCGGCATCAGTGGAGCGGCTCGTGCAACGAAACGGGCAATTCAACGGGAAAGACGTGTCGCGGTATCTTCGGGACTACAAGGCGGAGATGCTACGGTGCGGAATATCGGAAGGACTGCAAGTGACGTCCTTCAACCGGGTGGCGACCGACGGGCTTCAAGCAAGCATCCATGGGCTACGACAACAAAATCCGACATGGGAGGCGTTTGAAGAAGAGCTAAAGAGGACGTTCGCCATCGAGGATTCCTCCAAGGCGACGGGAAGGGGATTCGAAGATTGGGTGGAGATGCCGGACAAGGGATTGAAGGTCGTTGATGTGTTTTCGGCATTCGAAAGCCGGTTCGGGAGGTTGTCCGCGAGAGATCAAGCTATCCTTGTACCGGACAAGGTGATCATGTTCTTGCGAGCCGTGGATGTCCGGGACCGGAAAGATCTCGGAGTGCTCTTGGAGGACACGACCACGGAGATTGGCCTCACCGAAACATGGGAAAGCGTGCGGGATATCGTCGCGCGATACACGAAGAGGGGGCAATGGCTTGCCAACGAGGAAAAGAGGGTTTCGGAACCGATTCCGAAACCGAGAACCGGATTGGAAGACCATCAACCGAGGGCTCGGGAGACTACAACCGAGAAGGGGATTGATGCATCTACGGTGGAGCAACTCTTGAAGGAGATGGAGAATCTGAAGATCGCGATGGTGAAGAAGTCGGATGACCGCCCCACAAGCTCCAAGTATACGGACCGACGGTGCATATTGTTGCAAACAGTGCTCGGCCACAACCGAGGAATAGGATCAACTCTCAGAAAACAGGAAATACACAATGCACGTAGACAATAGAGAGAAGAGTACACAGGGTGTTTTACGTGGAAAACCCTAAATGGGAAAAACCACGGGAGTCCTCAAACTCCAACTATCACTATACACAGAGATGTACAATGGTGAAGCTACAAGGCAACAACCTTGAGCTCACTGTCTTCGCCACAGGCGGCGGTAATACACAGAGGCAACGACCTCTTCGTCTCTCTCTCTCTCTCTCTCTCTCGGCTGCTCTCACTTCGCTCTCTCTGCTGAAAACATAAAATGAGCAACAACAAAACTGTTTGCCCTAAGTCATATTTATACACATATGACTTTCGGGCTATTTACAAATATAGCCTCAAGGGCTCTTGGCAAAACATATTCACAAATATGTCCCCGCATCCGGATCTCTCTCCGGGTGCATTCGTCATCCGGCTCCGTTACCGGGGTCTTCAGCATCCGGCTCCGTAGCCAGGGTCTTCATCATCCGGCTCCGTAACCGGGGTCTTCAGCATCCGGCTCCGTAGCCAGGGTCTTCATCATCCGGCTCCGTAACCGGAGTCTTCAGCATCCGGATCCGTATCCGGGTACTCTTCATCATCCGGTTCCGTAACCGCAACCGGGCTTGCCGTCATTCATCTCCGGACATCCCATCCGGAGGGACCGAAATCCCAACAAACTCCCCCTTCACTTCGGCATGGGATGTCTCTCCAACCCGACTCTCTTTCGGCACGCTCCCAGCTTGTCGGGTGTGAGCACTTTGGTCAGCATATCTGAGCCGTTCTCGTCCGTGTGGATCTTCGTCAGCACGAACTCCTGGTCTTCTATCCTTTCCCGGATCCAGTGATATCTTCGCTGGATGTGCTTCGTCCGGGAGTGATAGGCCGCGTTCTTCGCAAGGTGGATTGCACTCTGACTGTCGCAGTAGAGCCGGTACTCCTCCTGCCGGATACCGAGCTCTCTAATGAAGTCCTTCATCCATATTATTTCCTTGCCGGCTTCAACAGCCGCCATGTACTCCGCCTCCGTGGTTGACAACGCAACCGTCTTCTGCAGTCTCGACTGCCATGAAACAGCTCCCCCTGCATACGTCATCACATACCCTGATGTGGACCGGCTGGTATCTGCATCAGCCGACATATCCGAATCGGTGAAGCCGTCGAGTTCGGGCTTGCCGAAGCCGAATCGGAGGCACACGTTTGCCGTGCCCTTCAGGTATCGGAGTATCCACTTGACCGCGTTCCAGTGCTCTTTGCCGGGATTACTCATATACCGGCTCACCACTCCGACTGCGTATCCTATGTCCGGTCTTGTACACACCATTGCGTACATCAAGCTTCCGATGGCAGAGGCATATGGTACTTTCATCATGTCCTCCTTCTCAGCCTTTGTCTTGGGACTTTGCTTGCTGGACAGCTTGCAGTTTGCCGGGAGGGTCGATCCGACCGGTCTTGCCTCCGACATGTTGAACCGGTGAAGCACCTTTGTCACGTACTTCCCCTGTGACAGCCACAACTGCTTCTTCTTCCGGTCCCGGATGATGTGCATCCCCAGTATTTGCCTCGCCGGACCCAGGTCTTTCATTGAGAAGGTTCGGTGAAGAGCCTTCTTCAGCATCCGTATCTTGACCTGGTCCCGTCCGACGATCAACATGTCGTCCACGTACAGGAGGAGTATTAGAGAGTCTCCTCCGTCGAACTTCTTCACAAACACGCAGTGGTCGGACTGCGTTTTGAGGTACCCTTCGTCGGTCATGAAGGAGTCGAACTTCCGGTACCATTGCCGGGGAGCCTGCTTCAGTCCGTAAAGGCTCTTCTTCAACCGGCATACCAGGTGCTCCTTCCCTTTCTTCTCGAATCCTTCCGGTTGCTGCATGTAGATCTCTTCTTCGAGGTCACCGTGAAGGAATGCCGTCTTCACGTCCATCTGTTCTACCTCGAGGTCCATGCTTGCCGCTATGCTCAGCACCGTCCGGATGGAGGTCATCTTCACTACCGGGGCAAATATCTCGTCGAAGTCGACGCCCTTCTTCTGCTGGAACCCCTTCACCACGATCCTGGCTTTGTATCTTGGGGGGTTTCCGGCATCTCCCGGTTTCAGCTTGAACACCCACTTGTTACGGAGTGCCCGTTTTCCTTTCGGCAACTCCACAAGTTCATATGTGTGGTTCTCATGCAGGGAATCCATCTCGTCCTGCATGGCACTCAACCACCTGCGGCTCTGGGTGTCATGCTTTGCTTCTTCAAAGCTCTCCGGCTCCCCTTCGTCGGTTAGCAGCACGTGCTCTGGTTCCGGGAATCTCCGGGGGGCCCTTCTCTCTCTTAGAGGGTATCTCCGTTCCGGAGCTTCGGTAACCGGCTGCTCCGTTTCCTCTTCATCCGAATCCATTTCGGGATCGGGGCCGGTTCCGGTATCACTTTCATCTTCTTCGGCCGGTTCTGTTTCTTCATAGTCTTCGGTCGGATCCTCGAGTGTTAACCGGTCCCTTGCCGGTCGGGACTGCTCCTCGTAGAGTTGATCCTCACCGGTCGACTTGGAGCTCTTCACCTTCTTCTCCGACTCCCAGTCGGCGAGTGTCTTGTCCTCCATGAAGATGATGTCTCGACTCCTGAATATCTTCTTGTCGACCGGGTCCCATACTCGGTAGCCGAACTCGTCGTCACCGTAACCGAGGAATATGCATGGCCGGGTCTTTGGATCTAGCTTTCCTCTCCGGTCCTTTGCCACATGCACATATGCGAGACACCCGAACACCTTCAGATGCCGGTAGGACACTTCCTTACCGGTCCACACTTTCTGCGGCGTGTCTCCGTCCAAAGGTACTGAGGGTGATCTGTTTATCACGTATGTCGCCGTCGACATTGCCTCAGCCCAAAACCCCTTGGGTAATTTCGCATGCGCCAGCATACTCCGGACCCTCTCCATTATGGTCCGGTTCATCCTCTCGGCCAGCCCGTTTAGTTCCGGCGTCTTCGGCACAGTAAACTCGAGCCGGATTCCCTTCGAGCGACAGTACTCCGCAAACTGCCCCCGGTATTCCCCTCCGTTATCCGCTCGTATCGCTTTCAGCTTCTTGCCGGATTCTCTTTCCACTCTCGCGTGGAGTTCTTTGAAGACGGACAACACTTGGTCCTTTGTCTTCAACGGTGCCGTCCACAGCTTCCGGCTGTGATCATCAATGAAAGTCACGAAGTACTGGGCTCCGCCATGTGACTTCGTTTCTACCTGACACACATCAGTGTGCACCAACTCCAATGGTGCGCTACGTCTCGTCGGTGGCCTTGAGTGGAAGGAGGTTCGGTTCTGCTTACCGGCCAGGCAATCGGTGCACTTCTCCAGGTGCACATGCTTCACTGGAATAAGGTTGTCTTCTGCAAGCCTCTTCATCCCCTTCTCACTCATGTGGCACAGTCTCTTGTGCCACAGCTCACCGGCAGTGTCGGCTGCCACGTTCAGCTCTTCCGGACATAACCGGGCATTCATCAGGTACAGTGTGTTGTCTTTCCGGGCCCGAGCCACTATCAGGCTCCCCTTGCTAAACTTCATTACGCCGTTCCGGATGCTACCTGTGTAGCCTTCATCATCTAGCCTCCCGGCCGAAATCAGGTTCAATCGAACCTCCGGAACGTGTCGGACATCCTTCAGCAGCATTTTGCATCCGGTTGATGTCATCAGCCACACGTCTCCTATGCCGGCAATCCGGCATGTACCTTCATTTCCCATCCGGACACAGCCATGCTCACCGGCTGTGTAGGATGAGAAGTATTTCTTCTCCGGGGTCAGGTGGAACGACGCTCCGGAATCGACCACCCAGGTCATCTCTACACCGGCAAGATTCAGCTCCCTCTCTTCGGTAATGAGCATTATCTCTTCTTCACTTGCCGCGAGTGCCGTCGTTCCTTTCCGGTCCTGCCCTCGCCGATCCGGACCTCTCCGGTCCGTGGCTCCCCGGTATGCACCGTTTCTCTCCGGTGACTTCTTCGAATCGGTGTCGTCGGCTCCGTTGTCCTTTCGGTAATGCCGACAATTCTTCCGGAAGTGCCCCGGCTTCCCACAGTGGAAGCATGTGGGTCTTCCTCTTGACTGCGACCGGGTCCCCGACTTCTCCCGTCTTTGCAGACTCCGGTTCCATTGTCTTCCCCGATCCGATTCGGTAAGCAGCGCCTTCGAGTCGGAAACCGGTTCTTTATCTCTCCGACGCGCTTCTTCATTTAGAATGCTTGTCTTTACCGTTTGTAGAGACAAGTTATCTTCGGTGCAGGAGGTGCTGAGAGTCACCACCAAGTTCTCCCAGCTATCCGGCAATGTACACATCAGGATGATGGCTTGCATTGCATCCTCCAACGGGAACTTGATCGCCGCAAGCTGGTTCACGAATCCCATGAACGTGCTTACGTGTTCCACCATACTCTCGCCGTCCCGGTACTTGAGGTTCACTATCTTTCTCATCAGGGAGGTCCGGTTCAACGCATTCTTCCTCTCGTAGAGGCCCGACAGCTTCCTCCACATCTCATATGCGTTGGTGTCGTTCGCCACGTGTTGTAGAACGCTCACGTCGACGTATTGCCGAATGGTTGCAACGGCTTTCCGGTTCAGAAGCCTCCACTCCGTCTCAAGTACCCCTTTCGGTATTTCCGACCTGTCAATCGGTTCGTACAGGTCCCGAACAATCAGAAGATCCTCCATCTTGATCTTCCAGTCGGCGTAGTTCTGCGCATTCAGCACCATCATCCCCGGCTGCCCGCTGCTGCCGCCTTCCATTTTCTGTGTTACCGTCGCTCTGATACCACTTTGTTGCAAACAGTGCTCGGCCACAACCGAGGAATAGGATCAACTCTCAGAAAACAGGAAATACACAATGCACGTAGACAATAGAGAGAAGAGTACACAGGGTGTTTTACGTGGAAAACCCTAAATGGGAAAAACCACGGGAGTCCTCAAACTCCAACTATCACTATACACAGAGATGTACAATGGTGAAGCTACAAGGCAACAACCTTGAGCTCACTGTCTTCGCCACAGGCGGCGGTAATACACAGAGGCAACGACCTCTTCGTCTCTCTCTCTCTCTCTCTCTCTCGGCTGCTCTCACTTCGCTCTCTCTGCTGAAAACATAAAATGAGCAACAACAAAACTGTTTGCCCTAAGTCATATTTATACACATATGACTTTCGGGCTATTTACAAATATAGCCTCAAGGGCTCTTGGCAAAACATATTCACAAATATGTCCCCGCATCCGGATCTCTCTCCGGGTGCATTCGTCATCCGGCTCCGTTACCGGGGTCTTCAGCATCCGGCTCCGTAGCCAGGGTCTTCATCATCCGGCTCCGTAACCGGGGTCTTCAGCATCCGGCTCCGTAGCCAGGGTCTTCATCATCCGGCTCCGTAACCGGAGTCTTCAGCATCCGGATCCGTATCCGGGTACTCTTCATCATCCGGTTCCGTAACCGCAACCGGGCTTGCCGTCATTCATCTCCGGACATCCCATCCGGAGGGACCGAAATCCCAACACATATGGTGCGATAGCGCCGAACACGATCGGAGGGATTGCGACGAGCATAAGGAGGCGCTACGGCGGGATCTCATCTACTACGAGGGAAACCGGATTGATTCGATGGACTCTCGGAAGCCACTCCGACCGAACTTCCGGAAAGGCGGCACGAAGAAGCTGCTCGAGGAGGAATTGGCAGCAAGAAGCAACTATGCGACAACCGCGGGAATATGTGTCGGGGAGTCATCGAGAGCAAAGATGTCTTTTTGGCCGGGAGTTCTAGAAAACACCGAGAAAACCGACTCCAACGAGATCCGAAGCACCGTGGAAGGCGTCCAGGAAGCTACGGGATGGGAGTGCCCTGTCGACAAGAATAGCGTATACGCCCTGTGTCAATTGCATAAGGTGTATGTGGACGAGAAACGACGACGCACGGAGGATGCGGGTGGGCCATCGAAGATACCGGAGAGCTGGAACTCCGGAGGTAAGGGAAAAGAAAAGGCGACTCCGGCATTCAACCTCGCCTCGGACATAGAACAACAAACCGAGTTGAAAAGAGTGTTCGAGGAAAGAATCTTGGATAGTCGGGTAGATTTCTCGCTTCGGGAGCTTCTCGGAATAGCAAAGAAGGAGTTCCACGATCTTCTCGTGGATCTCGTGAAGCGAAAAAGACAAAGTACGGAGGAAAATACTCCAAGGGTGAATGCGAACACCGTTTTAATGAACAACACCGAAGTGGAGGACGAAATTCCGAACTCCCACTATACAAGGCCACATTGGGCACGCGCGACTACTGAGACTCCGGTCCAAATCAGCAACATCAAAGAACCCGTGCTAGCATTGATTGATCACGGATCGGAGATCAACTTGATGTCCAAGGAGTTCTACCGGAAGGGGAAGTGGCCTATTAACACCAACCATGGATGGAAGATTCGGGCGGCCACCAAAGCAACGAAAGATCTATTTGCGGCTTGTCCGGATGTGACGATGAAGATCGGGGATGTCGAGATCGACCAAAATTTCACATTCCGTCATCCTCGGCCAACCCTTTATCACGGCATCACGGATGGAGACGAAGGTGCTCAATAGTGTTGCGGCTTTTGCACGAATTCGGAGCCAAAACGGTGGGAAATCCGTCCAATTTCTAATGGTGCCGGAAAATCACGAAAGGAACAAGAGGGAACTCTTGTCCCAAGTGAGAATGGATTTTTAAAGCGGACTGTTGCGGAGTGGGGAAGTGATAGTCCGAGAAGCCCTGATACCCCACACAGGAAGAAAACTCTCAGAGCAAAACATGTACGAATCGGTCCAGATGGGGCATCTACGTACACGACCGTAACCGGAGGATTGAAGAAAGGATACCGACAAGTGGAGGATAAGTTGCGGTCGGCATCAATAATAAAAGAAGATGAAGAAATCATGGGGATAGTCGAAGAAGTGTTCTATGGGAGCACACTACAACGACTTGAAGAGCTTGTGGAAGATAAAAGCCAAGGGAACCGGGTAGTCCCGGTGGAATCGGTCGAGATGTACGAGATCATTGCGAGAATGGAGCCGGATACGCTCCGCAAAGAAGAAGCAATGGTAAGTACGAAATACAAGACCGTGGAGAAGAAGGTGAAACCGGCCGCGGGACCACTACCCGCCGATAGCGAACAAAAGAGGAAAGAAGTCTCGGGAGATCCGACACTTCGGAAGTCCGTGGATATCGGACATGCCTTCACGGATGAGACCCGGAAGAAACTTCGGATCGGTGGAGGTGGGTTCCTATTACAAAAAGAAGAAGAACGGTTTCGCGAGATGTTGGAGCAACACGGCAAAGCGTTTGCATTTACATCAAGGGAGATAGGGTGCGTCGATCCGAGAGTAGTGGAGCCGATGGTGATCTTCACGATTGACCATGTACCGTGGAACCTGAAGCCGATTCCGGTGCCACAAGCGCATATTCCGAAAGTCATTGACTTGCTCAAGGAGAAGGTGGCGATGGGGATTCTAGAGCCATCAACTGCTCCGTACTCAAATCGATGGTTTACGGTTCCGAAGAAGAATGGGTCACTCCGATTTATCCAAGACTTGCAACCGGTGAATAAGGTCACGATCCGGAACTCGGGAGTCGGTCCGATAGTGGACGAATTTGCGGAAGCTTTTGCCGGTCGTGCGATATACTCCATCGGAGACCTATACTCGGGGTATGACCAATTCCAACTAGCCGTGGAGAGCCGAGACATCACAACCATGCGAACACCGATAGGATTAGTCCGAATGTGCACACTACCACAAGGAGTGACAAACTCGGTTGCTCATATGATGAATGCGATGAACAAGGTGCTTCGAGACTGCATTCTGGAGATAACGATGCCGTTCCTCGATGACATTCCGATGAAAGGATGCGCGGTAGACGAAAAAGATGAGACTATGGATGATCGGGGATGCCGAAAGTTCGTGGTTGACCATATTCATGATTGCGAGAAAGTGTTGCGAAAGCTAGAAGATGTGCACCTAACACTTTCCGGGGAGAAATCGGCATTCGGGCAAGAAGAAATATTGGTGGTCGGACATCTATGTGGGCCCTACGGTCGAAGACCGTCACCAACAAAGATCGATGCGATTCAAGCTATGGAGGAAGTATGCGAGTCAACATCCAAAGTCCGAAGGTTTCTCGGTGCATGTGCATTCTATCACATATGGATTCCGCACTATGCACATATAGCGGACCCGCTCTACCACTTGTTGCGGAAAGGTAAGAAATTCGAATGGAAACCGGAACACACCAAAGCCATGAAGAAATTGAAGAAGACACTTCGGAGGGCGGAAGCACTTAAGAAGCCGAGCTACGACCGACCGATCATAGTAACGGTTGATACAAGTCCAACCGGTATCGGGTGGGTCATCAATCAAGCCGACTCGGATGGTTCGCGGTATCCGATCCGATTCGGAGCAAAGGTTCTCAACGAAAGGCAATGTGGATATGCACAAGTCAAAAGAGAACTGTGGGGAGTCGTGTCGGCGATAAAATCGGATCGGGATTATTTGATCGGAGCCGAAGTGGTGATCGAGACGGATTGTCTTTCGATACTCGGGATGATGCGGTGTTGTATGATACCGGATGTAGCTATGCTAAGGTGGGTTGCATATGTCAAGTCGCTTAATCCGGAGGTTCAACACATCTCGGGGAAGGACAACGCGGTAGCGGATATGTTATCAAGGGCTCGGTTCGGAGACGACATAACTGAATCGGATAATGAAGAAGTTTCCAAAGACTACTTCGCGTCGGAGCACATATGCCGAGTGAACGTAATCTGAGAATTCCGGGAAGAAGAATACGAGGGAGAAAGCTTGATGATCGGAAAGATGTTACAAGAGGCCGAGGATTCAACAAACGATAAAGGAAGAAGAGCTGAGATCCGAAGGAAGAAGAGGCAAGTCCAAAAGTTCTTCTTGGAAAACGGATTAATATGGAGGGCGCCGAAAAGACCGGATGGTATACCACTTCGAGTAGTTGGGACAAAAGAGCAACGAAACCGGATAATCTCCGAGTTTCACGAATCCGATTGGGCTGGACACCGAGGAACATGGGCAACATTTGTGAAGATCAAGCAAAAATATTGGTGGAAGAAAATGTACAAAGATGTCGCGGAGTTCACGGAAAGCTGCGAGAAATGTCAAGTCTACTCCGGGGTTCGACATCGAGATAAGTTACATCCGACATTCTCACTGACAATCAACTTCAAGTGGATGGTCGACATAGCGGCCATGCCGACCGGGATCGGACAAAAGAAATACTTGGTATTAGCTCGGGAAGATCTCACGAATCAAGTAGAAGGTCGAGCGCTTCAGAGGAGAACGTGTTCCGCGGTATGCCAATTTCTTTTGGAGGAAGTATTTTGCAGGTACGGGTGCGTAGGACAAGTGATTGCGGACCGGGGAGAACTCGACTCGGACAAAGCTAGGGGATTCTTCGCCAAACACGGAGTTCGATTATCGCTGACAACGACATACAATCCGGAGGCCAACGGGAAAATCGAACGAGGACATAGTCCGATCGTGAAAGCACTTGCGAAGGCATGCGATGGCAAGGTGAAGGACTGGCCGCAGATGCTTCCGTATGCACTATGGGCGGATCAGACGACGCATAGCTCCGTAACCGGTTACATGCCGGCAGAACTCATGACCGGACAAGCACCGGTAATGCCGACGGAAACCGCGATCGCAACATGGACAGTGCTACCGTGGAAGGAAGAGATGAGCCGGGAAGAACTACTAGCGGTCCGGATACGACAACTAGAGGGAAGACCGGCAGACATAGCGGAAGCAATACGCCGACAACAAGAAGCACGATTCCGGAACAAAAGCCAGTTCGACACAAAGCACCGACTACGACCAAGGAGGATTGAAGAAGGAGATTGGGTGATTGTCTATGACAATAGTTTGGACCATCAACATACAACGATGCGGAAATTCGCGAAAAGGTGGTTCGGGCCATACGAGGTTCGGAAAGTCTTCGACAACGGAATGTACCGACTATCTGAGTTGGATGGAACAATACTACGAGTGCCTATAGCCGGGAAGTGGGTGAAGATTTTCAAGAAGCGGACCGACGACAAACCCTATGTGATCCAAGCCAAGGCCGACAACGAGGAGCAATCGGACGAAGACCACGGTGATGCGGGAAGCGAAGAAAGTGAATTACAACTCATAGTCGACATAAGGGGAGAATCGGAGGAAGGTTTGGGTGAAGATGGATATGAGGAATCGAGAACTTCGGCACATACCGGAGGATGTGCGGGTTCGGAGGGGGCGAGTGTCGTAGTGTATTCCACACACGTCGTGAAAACCATAAAATAATATATCCGATTTTAGATACATATAAATAAATAAATAATATATCAAAACATTTATCACGTGCATAGGGCAAGATTCAAACCTTGCACCTCCACATAGATAAACCCCAACTTTACCATTGTAATAACTTATCTTTAGTGTTATACATATAGATTTAATACATATAAGACCTTTATTTATACATACCTTTATTAAAAGGTGAAAATCATGTATTCTTTAGGGTGTGAATATTTTATTTACACGTGACATTAAAAGTGACTCATGCACATCTAGCGTGCATGAGCTCTATACTTAGGAAATGACAAAGCATCACATGCACATTTAGTGTGCATGGACACTTTTGGTGAAAAAGCATGAAGCCATGCTTAGCCTCTTCCATCTTTATATAAGGAGGAGAGAAATATGTATAGGGTTGTTGATTAATATACAAGGATTGATCAATCTAATATATTCGTGGGATTCACGAATTTTTCCATCTAAATTACTCTTATAATCTAAATATTGTTTTAAATACACTAAACTCGTGGGATTCACGAGATTGCTATCTTACTTCTCTTTCCACTATTCATAACTAGCCTTAAGTTGTATTCCTCTTCCTCCTAGTCAAAAACCTCGGCGGTTCCCACCTGATTCACGCAACGATCCCGAGCCGAAAGGCACGACAACGTATAGGTGCGAGTATAATCTATTGAATCGGCAAGCACCGCCCGTCCGACAAATAGAGCCACGCAGCAGTTGGGATGAAGAAGAGGAACGCTGGCGGCGAATGGACCGCGACCGATCGGCACAGGATGTCCGGTATGGCGATCGACGGGAGAATGATTGCCGGTACGATGATCGGCGGGATAACTACGACCGGTACGATAGATATGATCGGTACCGGGATTACAATAGACGATACGAACATTACGACCGGGAGCACTCCCCCGGGTATCGTCAGCAACGGGAGGAATATGGCAGATATAATGACCAACCTCGTCAAGAGTACCGCAATAAGAAGAACTATAACAAAAAATGGCATTTCAAAAAAGGCGGCCACCCACGGGATCCGGAACAAGGAGCTTCAAGCAGCCAATCGGCCCAAAACCCCGCGCTTACCACAGGACCTGCCCCGGGTACAACAAACAATGCTGAATCTAGCAATACCTGGAAAGCCTACTACTACTACTGCCGACAGGAAGGCCATTATAGTAATTAATGCCCAGCGAAGAGCTATGACAAACGACCGGTAGTAAATATGGTAGTCCCTGAAGTGGCAGATCCGCAGCAGGTGACCACAAGGTCGAAGGGCGTGGCCAAGGAATGGGAGACGCAGGAGACCATTCGGAAGCAAGCGACGGAATGGGTGAAGAAAGCAAATGAGCAAAACTTAATAGACTTAGAGCGGCAAAAGGAGATTACCGTAGGGCTTGCCGGCGGCAGTCACTCCGAGAACGAGACATGGCAGGTGTTGCAAGAATGCCAGATTACGCTACCACTAGGAAGACTCCTACAGCTCGTGCCGAGATTCACGGAAGGACTGAAGACAGCCATGACGGAAGGAGAATCATCACCGACACTCTTCTCGAATCCGGAGGAGGAACCAACGGTGGTGGACACCAACAATCCGGTAATTACTGCCATTGTAAAAGGGAAAGAACTCCCCGACACAGTAATAGACGGAGGCTCCGGTGTGAATGTAATAAGCCTCCGGACGTGTGATGCCCTGGGAATCCACGAGTGGGAGCCGTGTCCGTTCTGGTTATGGATGGACGATACAAGCTCAGTGCGGCCGACAACATTAATACGAAAATTAGAAGTCACCGTTGGCGGTCATACATTTCACATCTCGGCAGTAGTGCTACAATTACAGGCACAAGGCATGTACCCGCTATTGCTGGGGCGGCCGTGGTTGAAAACGACACATATCAAACAGAATTGGAGCATACAAAACGAGCATCCAAACAACACCGTTCCGGTTAGCGTTCGGACTAGAGGCGGTCATTCCGGTTGAATTCCAAGTACCAAGCTTACGGGTCCAGCTACGGGAACGGCTGAACGAGAAGGAGTCGGAGGCAATACGGTTAACAACGCTGTGTGAACTCGAGGAACAATGACTGGCAAGCATCCTGCACTTAGAATTGGAACAACGGCGACGGTAAGCATTTGTCGACCGACACAGGAATGGAAATGAAAAAATGTTCGAAATCGGCAAGCCGGTGTTAGTATTTCAGACCCGGATGGGCAAGATGCCGGGTAAACTACAGTTTGGATGGATTGGCCTGTATTGGCTGACACGTGAGTATAATGGGTCCTACTAGTTAGGGACACTTGCCGGCGAAGTGCTAGGCAAATGGGTCAACGGATTTAGATTGAAGCCATATAGAGGACCGATGCCCAAGAACCCATTTGAGCAAAGGACCGACACAGGATCGGGAACCGGTGCGGAAACGGCAACCTATGAGGGAAACGGCAACCACCAAGACGAAGGAGACGGCAAGCCAGTAATAGGGGAGAATGAGGCGACGAAAAACCGTAATGAGGCCGGTAAGGGTCCGATAGGACCAACGGACAAGTAACCTCACAATACATTTAAAAAGAAAAGAAAAGAAAAGCGAAGTAATCATGCAAAAGCAAGGTATGAATGGACGAGAGAGCGAGGAGCGAAAAGGTACGTAGTGGGCATTTAAGCGCCGCCACAGGACATAATGCTATTTTAGGACACAACGTGCACACGCTCGAAAAAGGCGCCAGAATGCACAGAGAAAAACCACAGCGCATGAAGACCTTCTCATTTCGCGAACCCAGGAGCACAGAAGCACCAAGGTGTTGGCAGATCACCAGACGAGAACCTACGCACAGAGAACCCCCGCTTTCTAAACTCTCTCTCTCTCTCTCACTCACTCTCATCACCATCCAACCTCGCCACCACAATCCGACCTCGACACAGACATGGACCCGCAAATGCTGTCGGAAGCCGCGAAGAAATGGCTAAAGCAAAACGGGCTCGAGGGCTTCTTGACGATTATGGAGGCACCGCCACACAAAGAAGCCGACAAGGTGATCAAAGAAATCGACATAAAGGTCATAACGGAGGAGGCGATCCGTGCGTTAACAGGCCTTCCGGAGGGAGGCATATTCACGATCGACAATCCGACCTCGGAGCAACTCATCAAGTATTTTGGTGAGTACTCCCTAGCCAACAAGGGCTACTGGACACAGGGCGGCGGAGATATGCTGTTCCGCGAGATTGCCCGTGTGCTCCACGAATACGACCATGTGTACCCTAGATCCCCTGTCATGCCGCAGAACTGGGCAGGGATGATCATCGCCATCTATGAAGGGATCAAGGTGGATTGGCCGGTATTGATCGCAGACGGTTTGTGTGCGGCGATCGAGATCGTTAGAGGAAAAGATGGCAAAGAAGGCCGGGACGGACGGAAGATATGGCACGCAGTAACGCAGTGGCTCACCTTGCTTGTGCCACCCGTCCAGCCCGTCCAACCCAAGAAGCGGGGAAGAGTGGCGGACGACACCCCAAAGACTGCTTCCAAAAGACAACAGCTGTTGGCCTCTAAGGCCACTAAGGGGAAGGCGGTGGACGCAGAACAGGCGGGAAAGGAGAGCGACAGCCGGAAGCGACCAACGGATGCGCAGGAGGAACCACCGGTACGGCCCGTAAAGATTACACTCCGCCGACCGGTGAATAGAGAAGCGGACCCCTTCGCGGCGAAACTCAATGTTGGGATTCAGGAAGAGGAAATAGAGGAGGAGCCTACGAAGCACCTCCAGCGACGGTCATCGGCAAGGACCGTTGAGGCAGCCGGGAAACGTTCGGACCCTCAGACGGAGGGAACACCGGCTCCCCATATTGAGACTCCCACGCCAAGGGAGGAACCGGAACCGGTGCGCATGGCACCGGAATCAGAAGCCCCTGCACCACCGGCAGCACCGGCAAGTCTCGTTCCGCCAGAGCCGGAAAGGTCAATGCAGCCTCCCTCGGCCAACCAAGAAGAAGCGCAAGGGGAACCAGTACAACAGGGTGGTCCACGGGCAGAAACGGAATTGCAACTCGGAGCAATCAGGTGGGACCACCCACCCACAAGCGAGCCTATCCGTCAAATCTCCGTGCAAGCACAACAACAATGCACCGGTAGCCTGTGGCTCCGGTGGATAGGCGAACAGATTGCCGGAGCAGTGGGGTATATTGAGGCAGAAGAAAGAGCGCAAAGCGAATGGTTGCTCATCACAACCGAACAACTAGAGACGGCCCGGTCCAGAATCCGGTGCCTTGAAAAAGACTTGGATCAGGTCATGACAGAAATGGCCAAAATGGCCTTAACGGCAACACAGATCCAAGCACTGGTGACTCCGGTAAGTGTACAGAGTAAAGAAACAGACCAACCTATACATACTAATAAGACCCCGGCAACGGAAACCGTTCTAGAGAGAGATGCAGCGCAAGTCCAGGAGCTTGCGGAATTGAGAGATGAACTTGCCGCACAAGAAGCGCTAAGGAGCTGTGAACGGGAATTAAAGACAGCGGCCGAAGCAGAATTAAAGAAGACTGCTGAGAACCTCCGCTGGGCAGAGGAGAGCCTCTAGAAAGGCCATCAAGCTTACGACCAGCTAAGGGAGGAAAAAGAGAAAGTGCTGCAGGAAAAGGACAAGTTGCGGAAGACGGCGGAAACGGAAATTGAACGGCTAAAGGAGGAGCTTCGCCAGCAGAAGGACTGCGAGGACCGGGCCCGTCGACAGATCAACGTATGACTCAAGCAAAAGACAGATGATTTTGACCGCGAGGACCGGGCCCGGGACTACAAACGGCTGGAAACGGAGCATAAGGAAAGGATGGCCAAGCTCTGGCAGGAAGTTGATCAGGCCGCGACGGCGCTCGCCGACGAACGAGCAGAAAATACAAGACGGCTGGACGAGGCGGAGAGGGTCCGGATGGAGCTCCAGAGGCAGCAGCAGGAAGAAAGGGAGAGAGCGTCAACGGTATTGAAAAAATTACAAAGCACATATCAAGGGCAATTGACGCATTACAAGGAGCAGGCAGAAGACAACGTCAAAATCATCAAGCAATTGAAGGAGGAACGACAAGCTGCGGATATCAAATCGCAGATGGGAACGGGCCAGATTCAGTGCATCCTCCGGGCATGGCTGAATCAGACAAAACGCTTGATTGACGAAAGCTCCGTAAGATGGTGGACAAAGTGGGCACAAAATACGGCGGAACTCCAATTGCTATGGGCAGACGTGGAAAACCGGCGGAAGGAAGGAGATGATTATTACACGTTGACTTCCGAGGACTTCATCGCCATATGGGACGAGCTGGCCGAAGACTTCCAAGTCCTGGCGGACGAACAACTGGTGCAGGTCTGACAACTCGTAGCTCAGCTAGACGATGATAGGCTGGACGCTCAAATCCAGTTTGAGAGCTACGAGCGGTCTTGGGTTCGGGAAGAAAAAGCACGGGAAGCGGCAACGGTTAACCTTAGTGATGAGGAACCGTCGCCGGACGAGGGCTAGGCCGGAACCAGTCAACCGGAGACCACTACGACGGAGGGAGCAACGACGGTAATGCCGGTGTCAGAGCAACAAACGGAGGAGCAGCCACACCGGCCACCAACGGACCAGTCGCAGCAGCCATCAACGGGGCAACAACAGCAGCAGCAGCAACCACAACAACAACAACAACAACCAATTCCAGATGAACCATTGGAGACTCTCGAACAAAGCATTCTGGATATTTTGGACGAAGAATAGCAAGGGTCGGATGGTGGATTCGACGTACAAGGTACTGTCCCACGGGCGTGCCATGTGTTACCGGCCGACAAAGGAGTCCAAAGTGTGAAACGAAGGAGTTATTTAATTATTAAGGAATGGTTGTAAGTGAGCTATTAGTGTGGACGGACGGACCGGAATCGGTATGCCGTTCCGGATCCGGACCGATCCCGAACAGGTGCGGATGGCACCGTTTTGTACTACAAACCGGAAACCTACTTAAAGGCCCGGATACAATGTACTGTGTAGCGGATAATTAATGAAGCTTAGTGTTTTTATCTCTGTGTGTTAATTGCCATTCTGCATTCATTGTTATATCTTACGCGTGCGATTATTAAGGACGATCTTGCTAAGTAACCTAATTAAGTCGGATTAATCATTGAGCCTAATCCTCTTGCCGTAACACCCCTTTGGTGAAGTGTCTTCCGTAGACACCCTGTGTTAGGCCATTGTCCGGCCCTAAGAGTTAACAGATATCAAGAAAAAAAGCAAAGTGTTTCTAAGTTTTCGTAATTTCCTAAGTATTTTGTTTTACTTGATCTATTGGTTATCCCACTAACTATATGGTTTACCTACGTCCCTAGTAAACCAAATGCCATCTTTCTTTCCATTTTTTAAAAAATTTTGGCGCTAACAAACAAGATCCTACAATTGTCCCAAAGAGAAGAGCCTTCGACTCCACCCTTTCGTCGACTTTGCTTTACCTTGGACTCTGCCCTCCCTTTGACTATGTCTTACCGTCGACTCTGTCCTCCCTTTGACTATGCCTTTCCTTTGACTCTGTCCTCCCTTCGACTTTTCCCTCCCTTCAACAATTTTCCTTTCATCGACTTTGCTCTCCCTTCAACCTATTCATGGGTGGGGGTTCAAGCGTGCGGGGAGAGAGGGAGAGAGAGACAGAGAATGAGAGGGAAAATCGAGATAGACACAAGTTGAGGGGTAACTTCCTTTTCATGCCCCATGGGTGGGGTTTATATAGTACAAGATCAAGACAATACAAAAGGCCAAATGGGGGTAGTTACACCTACTTACCCCACTCTTGTAGACATGCACACAAAAAACCAAATGAGCAATGTGTACACACACACACACACACATCCTCACGCATCCTCACACATTACACATTTTATGTTTACACATTACACCTTAACCCTCCTGTACACCTATATGGGTAACACCTAGCACACCTGTGGGACAATGCATTGCACGTCAAACCCACATGCCCATGCCAAAAACTCGTCGACTGGAACTCCATCAGTCTTCTCTTCTCTCGTCGGTCGGAAATCCCTCGACCGGATCACTGCTCTACCATGGATAACTTCGATCAAAGCTTTCTTGACACGAACCTTCTCGTTTAGTCAACACATCTCATGATTGCATCACACACCAATCGGCACGTCCACTATGGTAAAGTCTTTTAGGTTTAAAAATGATTTTGGGTGTATGTGTATTTCTATTTATTTTTCTTCATTGGTGTGAGTAGTGAGGAGTTTTTTGTACCCTTGAGTTTACGAAATTCTATTTCGTACCCCTCAATTTTTGAAATTCGATTAATTGCCCTCGAGTTTTAAAAATTCTCCATTTGCCCTTCAATTTTCGTCTCTTCCTCAAGCTTTTGATATTTCTCAGTATGTCCCTCTCTTCCTCGTCTTTTCTTCGTTTTCTTTTTCTTTCTTTCTTCTCTGTCTCTATCTTCTTCTTGCGTTCCTTCTTCTCCTCCTCCTACTGTTTCTTCTTCCTCCTCCTCTTTTCTTCTTTCTCCTTATTGCTTTCTTCTTCTTCGTTTGTTGTTTCTGTCTCATTCTTCTCTTCTTCTTCTTCCTTCTATTGTGTCTCGGTTTCTTCCTCATTCTCCTTTCGTTTCTTCTTCCTTCTTCCCTCTTCTTTCTTGTTTTGTTTTGTTTTGTTTTCTTCTCTTGTCTTCTCTGTCTTCTGATTTCTTCTTTTATTCTTCTTACTCTGTCGGTCATTTGCCTATTGTTCAACTGGCTGTCCCTCGGTCCTCACTCGGCCCCATCTCGGCCGTCTCTCGACTCTTGGCCGACTCTCGGCTATCCGGCTTTATATGTGGCTATTTCCATTTCCGGCCATCTTTGTCCAGTGGCTACCTGATCGTCTATCCGGCTAGCCTCATCTGGTCGACTGTCTCGGGCGAGCTCTCTGTCCGTCTCGGTTGGCTTGAGCTCTTCTCAACTGCTTTCCAGGCTGTCTCTGGCTGTTGACAATTTCAATAGCCGTCTGTCTCTCTATTCGGCTATTGGACCACTTTGTCTGCCTCTCATGTTGAATAGAAATAACACCTTTCAAGATGAGGTTGTCACTGTAAAGAGTGAGAGGCGTAGGTGATGTTGTGCAACGGAGTTGAACTATCTGTGCACTCGTAGGACAAGAGAGAGAGAGAGAGAGAGAGAGCTTAAACTAGAAGTTGTATATTAGAAAGAAAAGATAAATTACATCCAATAGTAACTAGAGGCTTGTTTAAATACCAACTAGTCTAGGGCAACAACCCTTTCTACTATTTACAAAACTAGCCTAGTATGTCCATTGGTTAGTGTGAAAGATATTTCGAGGAAGTTGAGTTCGATTCTCAACGCGCCCCTTCAAATACAACTTCCGGATGCCGAAAAATTGGTTTAGTTTGGTCTTCGAAAATACCTCGATTCGGTTGAACCGGCTTCTACTTACGAATTACTTCGATTCGGTTGTTCGGCTGGATTCGGCTTTTTGACTCTGTGTTTGACTGCTTGATTGCTTCGTGTGTCTTGTTATGCTCAACTGTGATCATCATACTTCGACTCCTTTGGTCGGCTATTATTCGGTACTCCCCCTTGAGCTCAACAATGTAGATATTGTGAGACCAAGGTCTGATGTAAATTGTCCGAGTTTGTCGACTCCCAAGGCATTGGTGAAGATGTCGGCAACCTGAAGGTTCATGCTGATGAGTAGTAGGCCGGCATCGCCGGCCTAAACGTACTTTCGGATGAAGTGATAGTGTACTTCAATGTGCTTAGTGCGTGCGTGGAACACCGAGTTCCGAGCTAGGTAGATACTGCTCATGTTGTCGCAGTATAAGAGAATCAAATCCTTGATAGGAATGCCCAGATCCTTTAATATGCATTTCAGCTAGACGGCCTCGCATGCGGCGACTGTCACGCCCTTATATTCGGCCTCTGTGCTCGACAGTGTGATTGTTGACTACTTTTTGCTGCTCCAGGAGATGGCTCCGTTGTCGAGGGAGAAGACGAATCCTGACGTCGATCGTCTATTGCCTTATAGTCGGCCCCGTCTGCATCTGTGTACCCTTCAAGCTGAATAATCGTATCCGACTTATACATCATGCCGAAATCCATCGTCCCACGGTCGTACCTAAGTATTCTCTTAGTGCAATCAACATGAACATTTCGAGGTTCTCCATGAATTGGCTAAGGAGACTCATAGAATAGCTGAGATGGGGTCTTGTGATGGTAAGGTAGCTTAAACTACCGATCAATTGACGATGTTGATTCGGCTCGCAATCTTTTGTCCCCAAATCGACATCAAGTTTGAGGTTTCAAACGAGAGCGGTAGACACAGGTTTGCACTCAGTCATCCTGAACTTGTAGAGGAAGGTGAGAATGTAGTGCCATTGAGAGATCAGTATCCCGATTGGTGTCCAAATTACTTCGATACCGATGAAGTAATGGAGCTCGTTGTTGGGGTAGTTGTGGTTCGAGAGGTGTTAGGAAACAGGTCCCTCCGGATGGGAAGTGAGAAGAACAGTACTGATGAGTAAACCGGATGAGGAGTACCCGGCAAGCGCCGGATGATGCAAGCCCGGTGAGGAGTGCTCACCGGATGAAGGGACATATTCGTAAATATGTTTCTGAGAGTCCATCGGGTCTATATTTGTAAATAGACGAAAAGTCATATTAGTATAAATATGACTTAGGGAAAACTTAGGTTTGTTGTTGTTGTCATTCTTGTTAGTGCAAGACTAGAGAGCACGTAACTGTGTACAGAGAGAGTGAGAGAGAGGAAGAGGTTGTTGCCTCTGTTGTAACCGCCGCCTGTGGCGAAGATAGAAAGCTCGAGGTCGTTGCTTCAGTGCTTTACCATTTGTACATTCTGACATAGTGATAGTTTGCAGTCTGTGGGCTGCCGTGGTTTTTTCCCTAGTTTGGGTTTTTCCACGTTAACATCCTGTGTTCTTTTCTCTTCTCTGTATCGTGCATCCATTACCCGTTTTTCTGTGTTTTGATTCTAAGCTCGGTTGTGGCCGAGCGTTGTTCACCGGAGCGTGTAGTTCCTGTCAAGTGGCGAAGTCGCAAGAGGGACTAAGGTTAAAGGGAGTTCGAGCAAATTTTAATAAGGATTGTGGAGTGATGTTAGAAAGATTATGGATAGGAAGATTCAGAAGAGTTAAAAGTAATGTGCGAGAGAAAGAAAGAAAGATGTATTAACGTCTTCTAAGGCCAAATTTGGCCCATGAGACAATTGGTTTACAACAATAGAGTATTTATCCAGTCATCATAACTAAAAATAAAATTAAGTAAAAAAAAATAGAACTTAAACTAAAAGAGTTCTAGTAGTGTACAATATGTAGTATACTCGAAAGTGACTATACACTAAGCCTAATTTTATTTCCACCCAAGCCTCTCGAAAAGAAATGGGGGGTCAAAGGGTCTTGATGTGGGTTCCAATGTAGAGAGTGCCCTAGCCATGGCTTCTAGGCGGTGTAGCTCACGTTCCCTTATTTTTAATATTGCTTCCACATCACGTTGAGTTGTTTTGAAACCCGGCACCCGAGGACGTCTGGTTCTTCTCTGGTTTTCTGCCTCATCAATGGAAAGGCCGGGTGGTGCAAGTGTATCGGCATTCGTTGTCTCCTCAGGTTCCTGAAAAACTGCATTTGTTACATGTTCGTGATCATTAGCAACATTATTGTCAACATTTTGTAATTTATTCTCTCTGTGTTGTTTTAGCTCTAGAATGTATTTGCCTAATTTCTTTATATCTAGAGTATCTAATAGTTTGGGGAGGGTGGGAGACGGACCAAGTATGTCTTGGTATTTTGCCCTTATCTCGGCATAGGTTGGACACTTGCATGTAAAGTGGTACTCATCCTCTATCTCTATGTGACATAACCTACATATCCTTTCCTCCCTAGGGACTCCACTAGTACGGCCATTTTCAATCTCAAGTTGGTGAGACGATATTCTAAGTTGTCCAATGGCAACCCTTAGTGCATGTGGTAAGAATACATCTAGATATTTTGGCCGTGTGATAAAACCTAACTCAGAGAAGTGCATGAAGTGTTTCTTATAGTACGACATTTTAGATGGGAGTGGCTCTAGTGGGGTGATCCATTTACACCGAGTGTAAATTTGCCATATTTCTTGGCGTATTACTTTATTGCGGTTCTCATGAGAGATTAAGGTGTTATCACTCGTGTGGTTGTACCTAAGGGGAGGTAGGTTATTAATGTCTAGACCATTCGCGAGAAGCCAAGTCACCATCATGCCATACCATGAGCTAGTATAGCCGGACTCATACAATGATCGAGAGGCCTTAAAGGCTTGATGAGATATTCTATCATGTGGTTGGCTATGTATCCTATCAATAAAGACTACAAGTTGAAAAAGTGCCTCTACTAGCATTGGGGGTAACGTGAACTCGGCCCTAATAATGTCATGTGGTACAGTCGATTTGCTTCGGAGTTGGCGTGATAGCATCATCACCAATGGTCTCTCTAATTGCGTCCACATGAAGGATGGTAATCCTGGAGCCCAAACCGCTGATGCATACATGAGGGAGGGGGTCACTAATGAGTCAAAGAGCCACCCTTTAGTCCGTGGCTCTTGAAAGTGTGCTTGGTGGCATTGTCTCTCTAGGAGTGAGAGGGATGCATGTCCTCTCGTGAGTCTATCCTTCGCTGCCTGTGTCATCGAAAATTTACCTGAGCGGGCACTAAAAGTGACTCCGAGATATACGTACGATCCAACCACCTCGACTGGGCTATGGGAGATAGTTAGGTGACACTTGGCTCTAACTTGGGCCGATGTGTGGAAGATAAGGACTTTCGTTTTCCCTAGATTCACTACCAATCCTCGTTGTACACAAAAGTCATCTAAGGCATTGAGGTGCCTCTGTAGGTCGTGTTCGGATTCAGAGAGCAAAACTATGTCATCCGCATAGAGCAAGATACGAACCTGCGTATCCCCAAGGACCACTCCGGTGCCTCCCTCACGAGCAATAAAATCTGTGATCTCATCAATGTAGATCCCAAAAAGCGTCGGTGATAGGGGGCAACCTTGTTTTACACCAATAGTGCTAGTGAAACGATTGGATAGGCCACCTGGGCATCGGACACACCCGGACACTTGTTCATATAGTGCGTAGATGGCCCATACCATATCATCTGGTATCCTCAAGCTTTTAAGTCTATCAGACAACCGATCTCTAGGGACTGTGTCAAAGGCTTTGCGGAAGTCCACAAAACAACAATATAATCTCTTCTTGCGAGCCCTAGTTTGGTCAATTAGGCATCTAAGTGTGAAGATGTGATCAATAGTGGAGAAGGCTCGTCTAAAGCCAGCTTGTTCAGGTGCACGAAGGTTTAGGGTCTCCATGTAGTCGCTAAGCTCTGCTTCCATTACTGCACCATATAACTTAGCAAGGGTATGGCCTATCATAATGGTCCTATATGTATTTGGGTCCATGGGGTCCCCCCCTTTATGTATGGGGGTCACTGTATTCATAGTCCACTGTGGTGGAAAACCCTCCGCAAGGGCACGATTGAAGATTAGAGTTAGCAAGGGAGCTAGGCACTCTCTCGCATATATAATGTGTTCTGCTCGCAATCCTGTGTGGTCCATGGACTTCCTATGTTGTAATTTCTTTATGACCTTCATAACCCTAGAGGTCGTGAAAAGTGTCCCCGTGGTAGGCCGGGGTGTGGAAGGCATTGGAAAAGGTGGTTGGTTTGGGATTTGGTAAAGTCTCTCTGTATATGTGTGCCAAGTTTCGGGATCATCGATGGGTGTTTGTGGTCTTGGCTCCCGTAGTCTCTTCCATGCCATGGCGCAATCGCTACTCATGAGCATATGGTAGAGTTCCCAGTATTGGGATGCCTCCCACGCTCGTCTCTTACGACGTGTCATCTTACGCATTTCTTTGCGAGCTTGTGTGGAGGTAATACTACCATTGAGTTGCGATACTGTAAGTTGTCTATGTAGGTCCCTACAATCCTCGTCATACCATTTATTTTGTGGCATTGATCCTGATCTACCTTGATTTGAGTGTTTTGTATATGGGAAACTGCTAGCTGCTGCGGAGTGAAGGATGTGTGTGAGTTTTGTACTAAGGCTTTCTAACGGTAGAGAGGGATCAATGGAGGGGAGATGGGCCTGAACATGTTGAGAGTATATGTCAGAGAGCTCATGTGTGAAATGTATTGTGGTGTGACGGCATGGTTGACTAGACTTGGTGACCTTAGAGATATCACATTTTAGCTCAAAGTATAAGAAGCTATGGTCTGCGCCAATAGGGCATGGGGCCACTCGGAAGGAGTTAATCAAGTGGGTAGCTGTCGGGCGCCCTATTAGATAGTCAACTGTGCTTTCCCCTCCTCCATGTGGGAAACATGTGAGCTCTTCCGAGCCCGGCCACTTAGCTAAACCATTATATATGACCATCTGGTGCCGACTGCCAAGTTCGAGCAGGTGATGGCCAAAGCTCGTGGCGTCCGCACCTTGATCCTTTGATCTACGTGTGGTGCCTATGTCTAAAGGATCAACATTTACCATTTCTAGGTTTCTATTCATCTGAAATACTGTGCATTGTCGGGATTGGGTTCTCGCATTGAAGTCTCCTACAAGAAATACTTCTCCTTGGGAAGAATATCGGATTATGTCATCCGATAGGGGTTCGTATGGAGAAGGCCCATGTGGCATTCCTTCATCGACTAATCTCATCAAGCCACTAATATTATAACGGGATCCTTTTGGGGGAAAGTAACAAATGGCGAAAAATACTGCATGGTCTTTGCTTGTGGAGACTTTCACCCACATAAAACGAGCTTCTGGGTCTATCTTCATTATTTCTATCCTATTATGTAGCTCTCTACGAAATAGTATCGCGACACCTCCAGATCCCCTAGTAGTGTGTCGACGTGAGGTTTGTCTAAAAGCGGACTCCCAACGGAATCCTTCGACCCGTGGGAGTCCTCTATTTGGGCTCTGATGTGTTTCTACCAAGAAAAGTATATCAGATACCTTTAGTATCTCCTCTAGGCGGCCGGGGTGTGCCCAGAGTGCGCCATTACAATTCCATAGGGTCATCCTAAGTGCATTTTCTGTCACATGGGCCACACGCCGTCAGTTAGTAGTGCGATCATTTATGATCACTCGCCCGTCTCGGTAAAAGGCGCGATGGCCTTCTTTACGAGCTTGCATAACTCGTGGCATACAACTCTTGTGATGCTCAATTTGCATCTTAGTGAGGTCTTCATCGAGATAGATGGGGTCTTAAAGAAAGTGATTCTAGAGTCTAAGTCTTTAAATTGAAGGACTAAGGCTCTCTTCCTAGTTGTGTCACGCCCGGCCCTCCATGCTTTGGTGATAGGTAGGGCCTCTGTGTACCCTAACATTTTCCCAAGTGTTTGTGCGTCCTCATTTGGGGATGCACCTTCCTTGAGCCCAGTGACACGTACATTTAAGCGGCGAGCCTGACGCATTTTCTCTTCTTCAAGGGTGGTGTTAACAATATTTTCATCTTTTATTTCTTTTTTAATGTTTCTTTTAACCACATCTACCCAACCCGTTTTAGCTAACACTATGTTATTATTAACTTCCTCTTTAACTTTTTTAATTTCGTCCTTTATATCCTCTATAGAGGATATTTCACCGTCTTCTCGAGATACCTCGATGTCCTTAAGTTGTTTGAGACGAGCCTAGATAAGAGATACAAACAATGTATGATTAAGGAAGTAAGAGTATATGATAAGAATATGTATCATATTGAAAATCGAAGATTTTACCAACTTTACAATGCTTGATGGCAGAGATGAAACTTTTCTTTATCAAACTTTGGATTTGAACCCTTGACTTCAACTTCAAGAGACAAGACACTTCCTAAATGAGCTAGCTTGTTTATTTGATGTATAGGAGCCGGTGGTAGTATTGATCGACCATGGGTCGGAGATCAACCTAATGTTGATGTACTTCTACAAAAAGGGAAAGTGGCCGATCAACACCAAACACGAGTGGACGATACGTGAGGCGACGCGAGCCATGGAGGAGCTACATGGAACATGCCTGAATGTCCGTGTAAAGGTCGGGGACGTTGAGATTGACCAACACTTCTTTGTGCAAGAAACATCCTCCCACTTGGTAATTCTCAGCAAACCCTGTATCACGGCGGCTCGAATGGAGACAAAGGTGCTGGACAATGGTTCGGCATATGCATGGGTAAAGAATCAGGACGGTCGTCACTCCGTCCAATTTTTTACGGTGTCGTGAAGAAAATTGGCCTAAGGCGGAATCGGTGAAAAGGGTGTATGAACCGGCCCTTACGTGCGGGCACAAGTAACGATAAGGTGTACATAACTAGAAATAGGCCGGCGTGATCAGCATATCCTAGGGAGAATATAGTAATACGCTAGTAAATCGAAGCGGATCTCTGTCTGAAGGGACAGAGAATAAAAGTGATGTGACCTGGATGTAATGGTCCCTCCCTAACGGCCTATAAAGGGAAGGGAAGAAGTCTGAAATGGTATCGCGTTTTGGCGAGGAGGAGGTGCTGTCGGATTGGGAACCGAGCTCTCTCTCCCTCTATCGTTGTTTTTTGTAGGATTTCTGAGTTGGTTGCCTCTGCTTCAAGGAAAGCCTGTGTGCTTTTCGGCAAAGGCTCTACTATGTATGTGCGTGATTGTCTGGGTTGGGTTTGTATCCGGCTATCTAGCTATAATCTTGCAAACACTGTAACCTTTTATTGTTATTGGAATCGAATCTCTCGTTTCTCTGTGTGTGTGTTTCTGTGAGTCTCTCTTTTATGCGAGTGTGCATCTTGTTCAGACACGCACTTGTGGTTCGTTCAGCCAAAAAGCGCTGTCAGTTGCAAATGGGCCTAACCGGCCCTATGCTTGCGCTCTTGTCACGTTCCGCCTTCTTCTCTCTCTTGCTCCTCGGTTCAGAGCCCTAGCGATCCCGCCTTATTTCCTACGCGAAAATGGAACAACACGACATCATTTGGTGAACCCGACATGAAACAAGGCGGTAGAGGAGTCGAAGATGAGGGGATCGGAGCTTGCTGAAGCCATGGCGGCAACTGTTGATTGGATAGTAAGTGCTCGTGAGGGCACAGGCACCCTCGACAGGGCCATTGAAGCAATTGTCGGAACAATAGGCCGGTTCGGTGGGAAGGACGCCACGAGCTATTTGGAGGCCTACCGAGCCGAGATGGTGATGAGGGACATTTCGGAGGATAGGCGTTTGGTTGGGCTCCCTTGGGTGGCTACACTAGGCATCCACGCAAAGGTGCTCGAGGTACAGGCTGGATGCCGGACTTGGGGGAAGTTCGAAGCGCGGCTCCTCGAAAGGTATGGAGTTGATGACGCGCTTCGGTTATCGAAGCGGGACTTCATGGAGTGGGTGGAGAATCCCGAAAAGGGGAGGAACGTGTCGGCGCTCCTCCGGGAGTTCGAAGAACGCTTCGCACAACTCTCGGCACTGGACAGGACCGTGCTAGACATGAGCTGCGTCCTGTTGTTTGTCAAAGCGGTGGACGTGCGGGATCGGGATCAAGTGGGTCTCCTGTTGGAGACAGATGATGGGCTAACGACCGACTAGGCCACGGTCAAAAGAGTTGACAACCGTTTTGACAAGCGGCGTGAGTGGGGCGACGAGGGATCATCAGTGGCGAGACCCATCCAGGCAAGGAAGTTCGATGAGCCTTCGCCGTCACGAAAAGAGGGAACCCGGGATTGGCTTAGGACGGGCTCGGCATCGACTGACGCGGTCAAGGGCCCATCCGGAGGAGCGGCTCTTGACGAGCTGACACAAATGGTGCACGACCTGCAGATCGCGCAGGCCCGGAGAGACAGTGGAGGACAGGCCGGCGATCGGAGGCCACCGGTTGGACAACAGTGTATGTGGTACGATGCGGTCGGACACAGCCGGTGAGACTGCGTGGAGTTTGCCGAGGCCCTCAGGGGTAATGGGGTGTACTTGTAGAACAGACGGGTGCACGCTGGTGATACCTGGAGAGCCGTGGAGACAAAGTTCGGGCGCGGCAGGATGAAGCGGTTAATGGATGAAGTCGAGGCGCGCCATGCAGAGGCCGTCCATTATTCGGCATTGGTCGGAATCCGGCTAGGAGGTAACGAAGAACGGAAAACAAAAGAATCTGGCTTCTGGCCCTTGGTGCTGGAATGCCTCTCCGGCGCACGACTGAAGAGGGAAGAAGCAGACCGCGTGGAGCAGCGGGTCCAGGAGGTCACCGGGTGGGACGACCCGGTAGAGGAGAAGACCGGCTTCGTGGAAGCCACATGCTAGAACTACAAAGTTCTAGTGGATGATAAGAGGGTAGGGAAGGCTGGCGGGACCACGACCCTGAATCGGTACGAGACCCGGTTCAAGCCGAAGAGGAATGAAGCCAGCAATTCCAGCATGGCAGAAAAAGCAAGGCAAACCGGTTACTAGCTGGGCACTGAAATTGAAAGGACGATGGACCTGTGGAAGGTCCTCGAGGAGCAGATTCTTGACAGCAAGGTGGAGTCGTCGCTGAGGGAGGTGCTTGGGCTCGCCAAGAAGGAGTTTGACGATTCCATCGTGGACTTGGTGAAGTGTAAACGGCTCTCGACAGAGCCAAAGCTGGAGAAGCCAGTGGAGGTGCGAACGACGCACCTAGAGGACGCGGCCCTGGAAGACGAGTTGGCGGAGAGCTACTAATCAAAGTTGCACTGGGCAAGGGCTACTACGGAAACCCCCGTCCAGGAGCTGGTAGTGGCGCTGATCGACCACGGGTCGGAGATCAACCTGATGTCTATGGGCTTTTATAAGAAAGGGAAGTGGCCGATCAACACCCGGCACGGTTGGAAGATACGCGCGGCAACGCGCACCATGGAGGAGCTGCACGGGGCTTGCCTGAATGTACGTGTGACAATCGGCGATGTCAAGATTGATCAACACTTCTTCGTGTAGGAGACATCCTTGCTGTTACCGGCCCGGTCGGCAAAGGAGTCCAGAGTGTGAAACAGGGAGTTATTTAATTATTAGGAATGGTTGTAAGTAAGCTATGAGTGTGGACGGACGGACCGGAATCGGTATGCCGTTCCGGATCCGGATCGATCCCGAACAAGTGCGGATGGCACCGTTTTGTACTACACACTGGAAACCTATTTAAAGGCCCGGATACAATGTAATGAGCAGCGGTTAATTAATAAAGCTTAGTGTTTTATCTCTCTGTGTTAATTGCCATTCTGCATTCATTGTTATATCTTACGCGTGTTATTATTAAGGACGATCTTGCTAAGTAACCTAATTAAGTCGGATTAAGCGTTGAGTCTAATCCTGTTGCCGTAACACCCCTTTGGTGAAGTGTCTTCCGTAGACACCCTGTGTTAGGCCATTGTCTGGCGCTAAGAGTTAACACAGTTTTTGGCGACCACGATTCCTATTTTTGCAGCGAACAACGGTAGGAATGGATGACTAGATCAATGCACGACCTGGTTAATGATCGAACTCGACGTCTTGCCGAAAGGCAAAGGAGACGTGAGGCATTCCAACAAGCGGCGCAGGAAATTAGAGCGGATCGCTCGTTTTCCATAGTAATCCGGAGAGTAGCAGAGGAGTCCCTCTGGTTACAGCAAACATCGCACCCGGACGACGACAGCAACCTAAGCAGCCTCCGGGAAACCGAATCCCTTCTCCGGTGTTGGCAAGCGGAGAAGGCGAAGCAAAAGCCTTTTCAGCGTATGAATCGGATTTCGAAGGGGAATACATCGTGCACACGAACTACCGTAGCAGCAACGAAACCCCGGGCAGACCGGAGGACGAAGGATCAGACACCTTACCGACACCGGAACCGGAATTGCTAAGGCTGGAACCTCCGGAACCAAAAGCAGAGGAAGAGCAACCTCTGACACCAGAAGTCGAGGAGGAGAGGCCTCCATCACCAAAAGAAGAGGAAAGACCACCGACGCCGGAAACAAATCAGGAAAGACCACCGACGCTGGAGAAAAACCAGGAACGACCACCAACACCACCAGCCCGCGCACCGATACCGGACGACGACATGTCGTTCCAGTACTCCAAGTATAGAGATGACTTCCGCACAAGTACCATCAACCAGGTCATTGACCGGGTGAGAGAGATGGAAAAGACAAGCTCCTGGCTCACACTGGGAGCACTCCAACAGGCGTTACCGTCCGATGAAGACCTCCGGTTTCGGCAAGCAATACAGTGCACAACCTGCTTGAATTCCGGACACTCAGCACTAGAATGCACTATGAGGACGCAATGTGTAATCTGTCAATCCAAGGGCCATACGACGGATAGGTGCGAGTATAATCTATTGAACCGGCAAGCACCGCCCGTCCGACAAATAGAGCCACGCAACAGCTGGGATGAAGAAGAGGAACTCTGGCGACGAATGGACCGCGACCGACCGGCACAGGATGTCCGGTATGGCGATAGACGGGAGAATGATGTCCGGTACGGTGATCGGCGGGATAACTACGACTGGCAGGATAGATATGATTGGTACCAGGATTACAATAGACGATATGAACATTACGACCGGGAGCACTCCCCCGGGTATCGTCAGCAACGGGAGGAATACGGCAGATATAACGACCAACCTCGTCAAGAGTACCGCAATAAGAAGAACTATAACAAAAAACGGCATTTCAAAAAAGGCGGCTACCCACAGGATCCGGAACAAGGAGCTTCAAGCAGCCAACTGGCCCAAAACCCTGCGCTTACCATGGGACCTGCCTCGGGTACAACAGACAATGCCGAATCCAGCAATACCCGGAAAGCCTACTGCTACTACTGCCGACAGGAAGGCCATTATAGTAATCAATGCCCGACGAAGAGCTATGACAAACGACCGGCAGTAAATATGGTAGTCCCTGAAGTGGCAGATCTGCAGCAGGTGACCACAAGGTCGAAGGGCATGGCCAAGGAATGGGAGACGCAGGAGACCATTCGGAAGCAAGCGACGGAATGGGTGAAAAAAGCAAACGAGCAAAATGTCATAGACTTACAGCGGCAAAAGGAGAATACCGTAGGGCTTGCCAGCGGCAGTTACTCCGAGAACGAGACATGGCTGGAGTTGCAAGAATGCCAGATTACGCTACCACTAGGAAGACTCCTACAGCTCGTGCCAAGATTCACGAAAGGACTGAAGACGGCCATGGAGGCAGGAGAATCATCACCGGCACCGGTACTCTTCTCGAATCCGGAGGAGGGACCAACGGTGGTGGACACCAACAGTCCGGTAATCATTGCCATTGTAAAAGGGAAAGAACTCCCCGGCACAGATATAGACGGAGGCTCCGGGGTGAATGTAATAAGCCTCCGGACGTGTGATGCCCTGGGAATCCACGAGTGGGAGCCATGTCCGTTCTGGTTACGAATGGCCGATACAAGCTCAGTGCGGCCGACAGGATTAATACGAAAATTAGAAGTCACCGTTGGCGGTCATACATTTCACATCTCGGCAGTAGTGCTACAATTACAGGCACAAGGCGCATACTCGCTATTGCTGGGGCGGCCGTGGTTGAAAACGGCACATATCAAACAAAATTGGAGGAAAAATATAATTACCTTCCGACGAGGAAAAGCCAAGGTACGGGTACCAACACAACCAAGGACGAGCACTGGCAAGGAATGTACACCATTGTATGCAGACTACGTCAACATGCTAGAAGGGTTAGCTGACGAAGAAGAAGCTCAGTACTTGCAGGAAAACCCGAAGATCGTACCCCTCTTCGAAATTGACATTGCCGAAGCAGTAGCACCATACTTACCGCAACCGTAAGAACCTGAAGCAGAACCGGATAAAGACGCAATCCGAGAGTTACAACAAGCGCAGGAAGCGTTGGAACTTGAAATGGCCGTTTCACAACGCGTAAAAGCATCGCAACTTGAAGAGGTGAACCTAGGGACCTTGGACGAAGCAAAACCGGTGCACATCGCCAAGGAGATGAATTCTGAAGACAAAACGACGATGATCACACTTCTCACGGAATTTCGCGACGTGTTCGCTTGGTCATACGAAGACATGCGAGGACTCGACCCTCAGTTATACCAACATCAGATTCACTTGAGCAAGGACGCAAAACCAGTGGCACAAAGACGGTACCGGATGAATCCCAATTATGCCGCCAAAGTCAAGGAGGAAATCGACAAACTGCTAAGAGTTGGCTTTATCCGTCCGGTAAAGAAAGCGACATGCCTGAGCCCGATCGTAGTCGTACCGAAGAAGAACGGAAAAATTCAAGTTTGTGTGGACTACCGGAAACTCAATGCGGCTACGGTAACGTATGGGTTTCCACTTCCCTTCACAGATGGAATGTTGGATGCCGTCGCCGGCCATGAGGTCTATAGCTTTCTAGACGGATTTAGCGGGTATAATCAGATCCGGATGCACCCCGCCGACCAAGAGAAAACGGCTTTTGTCATCGAATGGGGGGTGTTTGTGGCCGTGGTGATGATGTCCGGACTCAAAACGGCACCGGCAACATTTCAACGAATCATCATGGAAATCTTTGGTGAATATATCCCGACTTTTATGCAGGTTTTCCTTGACGATTTCTCCGTCTATAGCTGGGAGGAGGACCAATTTCAGCACCTCCGTCTTTGTCTAGAAAAGTGTCGAGCGTACCGGCTAAGCTTGAATCCGGAAAAGTGTGTATTTGGCGTATCCAGTGGAACCTTATTAGGACATATTGTGAGCCAGGAAGGTATTGCAGTCGACCCGGACTAAGTGAAAGCCATATTAGAAGCACTGGCGCTGGCAACGGCAAAGGCATTGAGCCGGTTCTTAGGACAGATCTGGTGGCACAGCCGGATGCTCCGATACTTGGCCGACCTGGCTATGCCATTGCATGCCGCTGTACATCGGACACCATTCCAGTGGACCGACACCGAGGATAGGGCGTATAGGGCCGTCAAGGTACTATTGTGGCAAGCACCGGTAGTACAGCCTCCGGATTGGAGTAAAGAATTTCATGTGTTCGTGGACGCCTCCGACATCGCAATCGGAAGCGTACTGATGCAGCTTACGGAGCCAATGTGGTAACGGCCAGTGTACTATGCTAGCCGAAAGCTATCCCAAGCGGAACGAAACTACTCTACCACGGAACGGGAAGCTCTAGGGATGATCTACAGTGTGACAAAGTTTCGGCATTATTTATTGGGAAGGAAGTTTTCCTTCCATGTAGATCATTCGACACTCCTTTACCTGGTGTCCAAGGCGTCATTCACCGGTAAGTTGGCCCGGTGGACCTTACTGTTACAGGAATTCGAGTTTGAAATATTCCACCGACCCGGTATACAGCATGCCGTGGCGGATTACTTAAGCCGATTAGAGTCCGGAGAGACGGGTGACGGAGTAGCGGACGAGTTTCCGGATGCGGAGCTGTTTCGAGTCACTACGGAAACGGCAACAGATGAGACGGTGGCACAGGAAGACAAGTGGCTCACAAATATGCACCAGTTTCTGAGCACAGGACTGCCTCCGGAAGAGATGAACTGGGACGAAAGGAAACACCTGGCAGTGCAAAGCCGACATTTCTGCTTACTGCGAGACACACTTTACCACAAGGGTGCGGATGGCATATGGAGACGGGCTGTGCACAACGATGAAAAGGACCTGATACTGAGGGAAGCCCACTACGGAGTTGCCGGAGGTCACTATGCCGGAGATGCGACGGCCAGGAAAATATGGCAATGTGGCCTATGGTGGCCAACTAAATTAAGAGATGTTGTACGGTACGCAAAAGAATGTGACCTATGCCAGCGAATGGGCCAGCCAACGGAGCAGGCTCGGATGCCACACCAGCCTGTACTACCACTCAAACCATTCCAGAAGTGGGGGCTGGACTTTGTTGGACCGTTCAAACCACCGGCAATGAGAACAGGTAATCGGTACGTCATCGTTGCGACGGATTACTGCACGAAATGGGTGGAGGCCAAAGCCTTAAGAGACAACAACATTGCGTCAACGGCAAAATTTCTATACGAGTACATCTGGTGCCGTTACGGATGCCCAATCGAATTAATAAGCGACCAAGGGGGGCACTTTCTCGGCCAAGTAGTTGAAAGCCTGACGACATTCTATGCCGTCGTCCATAAACGGAGCACACCATACTATCCGAAAGCAAACGGGTTAGCTGAATCGACGAACAAAACACTCCAGAATATCCTCCGGAAGATCGTCAACGAAAACCGAACGGATTGGGATAGCAAGCTACATAGTGCGCTTTGGGCATACCGGACGGCATACAAAACGAGCATCCAACAACACCGTTCCGGTTAGCGTTCGGACTAGAGGCGGTAATGCCGGTGGAATTCCAAGTACCCAGCTTACGGATCCAACTACGGGAACAGCTGAACGAGAAGGAGTCGGAGGCAATACGGTTAACAACGTTGTGTGAACTCGAGGAACAACGACAGGCAAGCATCCTGCACTTAGAATTGGAACAATGGCGACGGAAAGCATTTGTCGACCGGCACAGGAAAGGAAACGAAAAAATGTTCACAATCGGCAAACCGGTGTTAGTATTTCAGACCCGAATGGGCAAGATGCCGGGAAAACTACAGTTTAGATGGACCGGCCCGTATTGGCTGACACGTGAGTATAATGGGTCATACTAGTTAGGGACACTTGCCGGCGAAGTGCTAGGCAAATGGGTCAACGGATTCCGATTGAAGCCATATAGAGGACCGATGCCTAAGAACCCATTTGAGCAAAGGACCGTCACCGGTGAGGAAATGGCAACCTGTGAGGGGAACGGCAACCACCAAGACGGAGGAGACGGCAAGCCGGTAACAGGGGAGAATGAGGCAACGGCAAACCGTAATGAGGCCGGTAAGGGTCCGATAGGACCAACGGACAAGTAACCTCACACTAACAGTAAAAATAAAAAAATAAAAACGAAGTAATCATGCAAAAGCAAGGTATGAATGGACGAGAGAGCGAGGAGCGAAAAGGTACGTAGTGGGCATTTAAGCGCCACCACAGGACATAATGCTATTTTAGTACACGACGTGCACACACTCGAAAAAGGCGCCAGAATGCACAGAGAAAAACCACTGCGCGTGGAGACCCTCTACTTTCGCGAACCCAGGAGCACAGAAGCACCAAGGCACTGCAAGATCATCAGACGAGAACCTATGCACAGAGAACCCCCGCCTGCTGAACTCTCTCTCTCTCAATCTCACTCTCATCACCATCCAACCTCGCCACCCCAATCCGACCTCGACACAGACATGAACCCGCAAACAGGATCGGAAGCCGCCAAGAAATGGCTAAAGCAACACGGGCTCGAGGGCTTCTTGATGATTATGGATGTACCGCCACACAAAGAAGCCGACAAGGTGATCAAAGAAATCGACACAGAGGTCATAACGGGGGAGGCGATTCGAGCGTTAACAGGCCTTCCGGAGGGAGGCATACTCATCAAGTATTTTGGTGAGTACTCCCTAGCAAGCAAGGGCTACCGGACACAGGGTGGCGGAGATATGTTGTTCCGCGAGATTGCCTGTGTGCTCCAGGAATACGGCCATGTGTACCCCAGAACCCCTGTCATGCTGTAGAACTGGGCAGGGATGATCGTCGCCACCTATGAAGGGATCAAGGTGGATTGGACGGTATTGATTGCAGATGTGTGCAGCGATCGAGATCGTCAGAGGAAAAGACGACAAAGAAGGCCAAGAAGGACGGAGGATATGGCACGCAGTAACGCAGTGGCTCACCTTGCTTGTGCCACCCGTCGAGCCCGTCGAGCCCAAGAAGCGGGGAAGAGTGGCGGAAGGCACCCCAAAGACGGCTTCCAAAAGACAACAACTGTTGGCCTCTAAGGCCACTAAGGGGAAGGCGGCAGACGCAAAACAGGCGGGAAAGGAGAGCGACAGCCGGAAGCGACCAACGGATGCGCAGGAGGAACCACCGGTACGGCCCGTAAAGGTTACACTCCGCCGACCGGTGAATAGAGTAGCGGACCCGTTGGCGGCAATACTCAATGCCGGGACTCAGGAAGAGGAAATAGAGGACGAGCCTACGAAGCACCTCCAGGGACGGTCATCGGCAAGGACCATTGAGGCAGCTGAGAAACGTTCGGACCCTCAAACGGAGGGAACACCGGCTCCCCATATTGAGACTCCCACGCCAAGGGAGGAACCGGAACCGGTGTGCATGGCACCGGAATCAGAAGCCCCGACACCACCGGCAACACCGGCAAGCCCCATCCCACCAGAGCCGGAAAGGTCAATGCAGCCTCCCTCGGCCAACGAAGAAGAAGTGCAAGGGGAACTAGGACAGCAGGGTGGTCCACGGGCAGAAACGGAATTGCAACTCGGCACAAAATGCGGCGGAAATCCAATTCTTTCGGGCAGACGTGGCAAACCGGCGGAAGGAAGGAGATGATTGTTACACGATGACTTCCGAGGACTTCACCACCATACGGGACGATCTGGCCGACGACTTCCAAGTCCTGGCGGATGAACAACTGGCGCAGGTCCGGCAACTCGTAGCTCAGCTAGACGGCTGAGAGAAAAGACAAGTCGAAAGGTGTTTGAAGGCGTGTAGAGCCTTGGACCCCGACGACACGGTAAGTGGCGGTGTGGAGGTGGTCTCATTCGACGACACCCTCGTGGAAATCGAGAGGGTAGTCGAGGAGGATCTTTGTGAAGATCAGATTATTCTAGTCGGTTCAGTTGAAATGTACGAAGTCATCACGGACTTTGGGAGGATGGTTGGGTTGGATTGGACCGCTCGAGTGGACACTAAGTACAAGAATGTGGACCGGAAGGTGGGGCCAGTCACGACTCCCTTGCCGGAGGACAGTTGGGAGCACATGAAAGGGGTCACAACCGACCCGACTTTGCGAGATCCGGTCGACATAGGACACCGGTTCACCGACGAGACGCTACAAGAGTTGAAGATCGATGGGGGTGGCTTCCTATTGCTGGCGGAGGAGGATTAGTTTCGAAGGATGCTTGGAAGGCACAAGAAAGCCTTCGCATCCTTGCTGGGGGAGATCAGGTGCGTTAACCCGACAATAGTAGAACCAATGGTGATCTTCATGGTACAACATGTGTCGTGGAGTTTCAGACCAATTCTAGAACTGAGGGCTCACATCTCGAAGTTGGTGGAGCTACTCAAGTAGAAGGTGGAGATGGGGATTCTTGAGTCGTGCTCCTTATTCGAAAGGCTGGTTTACAGAGGAGGACTGGTTTCGGAGGATGCTTGGAAAGCATGGGAAAGCCTTCGCATCCTTGTCAGGGGAGATCGGGTGCGTCGACCCAACAATCGTAGAACCAATGGTGATCTTCATGGTACCACACGTGCCATGGAGTCTCAGACCGATTCCGGAATCGAGGGTTCACATCTCGAAGTTGGTAGAGCTGCTCAAGTAGAAGGTGGAGATGGGGATTCTCGAGCTGTGGAGTGCTCCTTATTCAAATGGTTGGTTTACGGTGCCAAAGAAGAATGACATGTTGCGCTTTATATAGGACCTGAAACCCATCAACAAAGGTGACAATCCAGAATGTAGGAGTCAGACCAACCATTGATGAGTTCGTGGAGGCCTTTGCCGGAAGGTCAATCTACTCGGTCGGGGATCTATACTTCGGGTACGACTAGTTCTAGCTAGCCTTGGAGATGAGGGATATCACGACGATGTGATCCCCACTCGGCCTAGTTCGGATCTGTAACCTACCTCAAGGAGGAACCAATCCGGTAGCACACATGGTGAATGCGATGAACAAAGTATTGAGGGACTACATCTCGAACCTCACCATGCCATTTTTGGACGACATCCCGATCAAGGGATGTCTTGAGGATGCAAAGGATGAGTCGATTGGAGAGGGCGGGTGCTAGAGGTTTGTCGCAGACCACATCTCCGATTGCGAGAAGATACTGCAGAGGCTTGATGGCGCTCGGCTTACCTTCTCCGAGGAGAAGTTGGGTTTCGGAAAACCTGGTGGTCGGTCACCTATGCGGACCGTATGGCCGGAAACCGTCTCTGGCGAAGGTAGAGGCCATCTTGGCGATGAGAGAAGCGTGCAGGTTGGTCACGGAAGAATGAAGATTCTTGGGAGCATGCACCCTTCACCACATTGGATCTCGTACTATGTGCATATCATCGAGCTACTCTACGGCTTGCTAAAAAAAAGACGAAATTCGAATGGGACGAAGAGCACACGGAGGTGGTCTAGAGACTAAAGAAGATGCTGACAGAGGCCCCGGCTCTACGAAAAGCAGGGTACAAGGGAGACACTCTGGTCTATGTGACGGTGGATACAAGTCTGACCGGAATCAGGTGGGTGGTCAATCAGGAGGACGAAGCCGACGCGCATTACCCGATCCGGTTTGGTGCGAAGGTGTTAAGTGAGCGGCAACAAGGATACGCCCAGGTTAAATAAGCACTGTGGGGTATTGTTTCAACGGTCAAGGCAAATAAAGATTATTTGATTGGGACAAAGGTAATCATAGAGATGGACTGCCTACCGATTCTCAATATGGTTTCCGGATGCTCGACTCCAGACCTGGTGATGCTCAGGTGGATCGCGTACATCAAGTCCCTGAATCCGGAGATACGGCACATCTCCGGGAAAGTCAACACCATGATCGACATGCTATTGAGGGCATGGTATGATGACGAAAACGACATGGTATTGGAGGACGACGAAGTCAACGTGGACTTGTTTGAGTCAGCTCAAATGTCGGCGAATCAACGAAGCACTTTGGCCCTAAATGAGTTCGATGGGGAGTGCCTTCAGATCAATCGGTTCCTAAGCACGACGGCATCGGACACCGACATGCTATTGAGGGCATGGTATGATAACGAAAACGGCATGGTATTGGAGGATGACGAAGTCAGCGTGGACTTGTTCGAGTCAGCTCAAATGTCGGCGAATCAACGAAGCACTTCGGCCCTAAACGAGTTTGATGGGGAGTGGCCTCAAATCAATCGGTTCCTAAGCACGATGGTGCCGGACACGACATGAACAAAATATGAAGCTACCCAAATCCAGAAGAAGGCATACCCGTTCATCCTACGAGACGAGAAGATTTGGCGGCATCTAAAGAAGCAGACCGGCACACCACTCCAAGTGATGACAAAGGAGGAGGAACGGTCAGTGCTTGTGTCAGAGTTCCATGAGAGTCCATGGTCCGTACACCGAGGAACATGGGTCACGTTCGAGAAGTATTGAGAGACAAGCTCAACATCGGCCGGATCGGTGCGTAAACCGGGAGGCCGTTAGGAAAGATATTCCGTGAGGAATATATTTGGGAGTTAGTGTAGGAGCTCTTAATGAGCATTGAAGTACTGTTAGTACTTCTGTCAGTCCTTCTAGGACTTGTATAAAAGTGTTCATTGAACACACATATGTATAGAATGGTGAATAGAGATTGAGTATTTTTTGTTGAATATAGTTCTTGTGTCTTCTCTCTCTCTCACTCTCTCTGTCTCTCCCGTGTATACTGCGTAAGCTCAAGCTCTCCATCAAACCTGAGTTTTCTTCCTTCTGTTCGGTCTTCATACTTGCTTCCGCACGTTACTTTTTACATGGTATCAGAGCGCAAGGGTTGAGAACCTCTCTGCAGCCGACACAGCTCGATGAAGAAGAACAAGAAGAACGATGGATAGAGGCATGACGAGCTCGCTTCCAACAGAGAAGCTCGACAGAACCAACTACGCATCATGGTCCTACAAGATGCACCAGTACCTGCTCGGGCACGGCTACTGGAGTTATGTCGAAGGAGCTAATGACGCGGCACCCGAATCGACACACAGATACTTCCCGTCGTGGGAGCAATCGGCGAGCAAGGTATTATACTGCTTCGCATCGTGTGTGGGCGAATAACTATTGAGCTATGTTCGGGATGCAAAGACGTCGAAGGGTGCGTGGGAAAATCTGAAGAAGATTTTCGCCGCGAGCACCGCAGCCAGGAAGCTTCAGCTCCGACAAGAGTTGAGCAACCTATGACAACGCGACTTGTCGGTGGCGGACTATACCTCGAAGATCAAGGATATCTGTGACTCCCTCGCCTCCATAGAGGTGAACATCGAGGAGAGCGAGACGGTCCAGATCTGTATCGGAGGTTTGGCGTCGAAGTTCGGAGCGTTCCGAACGGCTGTGTGTACCCGGGAGAATACGCCGTCCTTTTTCGACTTACAGTCAATGCTCCTGGTAGAGGAGAACCATGCGGGTGCGTCTACAAGCACGCACACCAACAGCAGAATGCTGTACACGGAGGGAGATAGGCCCCGTGGACGTGCAGGACGAGGCGAGTCGGCGCGCAATGGAGGCGGCTGACGAGATCAAAGAAGAAGGCACCGAAGTGATGCTGACAGCAACTCCGGACCCTTCGGAAACAGGGGGAGTCGAAGCGATGAGAACCGGCAAGGGAAGGCCATCGCAGAGTGCTGGTACTGTGGCAAGAAAGGCCACAAGGAAAGTGAGTGCTAGAAAAAGCGCGCCGATTCGGAGAGAACCGGTTCCGGAAACGGCTCCGGTCATACTGACAAGGGAAATCGGCAGCGATCGCACTACGCCGAAGACTTCGGGAGAGCCGGAGAAGGGTCTGCCTTCGTGACGAGACACGAAGCAAACTCAATGAAACAGACCACCCCGAGATCGGACGAGGTGTGGTACGTAGACTCCGGAGCGTCAAACCACATGACGAGCCATAAGGAGTGGTTCTTGTACCTTGAAAAACCAATACAACCTGGAGTAGTCGCAACTGGAGACAACACTCCGCATCCGATTGCGAATGTCGGAGAAGTTCCCCTTAGCCATGTTGGGCAGAAAGGGAAACTCATGAACGTGCTACACGTTCCGACAATCACGAAGAACTTGGTCTCAGTCGGACAGATCGTCGACCAAGGGATGGAGGTTCGGTTTACACACCTCGGGTGCTTCATTGAGGAAGAAGGCCATGTGATTGCGCAAGGGCGCAGAGACGGGAGGATGTTCATCCTCGACTCCACTGACGGCGGCACCGCAATGTTCGCGAAGGGACAAAAATCCGAGTCGGACATCGACTTGTGGCACAAGCGGATAGGCCACGTCAACTACCAGCGGCTTCAAGATCTGCAATCGAAACAGGTAGTGTTCGGATTGCCCAAATTTAGTGGCCGAAAGGCACAAATTTGTGAAGCCTGCCAGCTCGGGAAGCAACACCGACTTCCTTTCCCAAACGAGTGAAACCGGATCCGGAACAAGATCGACCTTATACACTCCGATGTATGGGGGCTGACACAAAACGTTAGTCTTGGCGGGAGCCGATATTTCGTCTCCTTCAACGACGACCACACACAGCACACGTGGATCTACCTCATTGAGAGGAAGAGCGAAGTCTTCGACTGTTTCCAGAACCTCAAAGGGTTCGTGGAAACGCAAACGGGACGAAAGATCAAGTGCCTGCGGTCGGATGGCGGGAAAGAGTACTTTTCCGGTCAATTCAACGGTTATCTACAACAAATGGGAATTCGGCGCGAATTCAGTTGTAGATACACGCCGGAGCAGAACGGCGTGGCCGAGAGGAAGAATCGGTCAGTTGTGGAAGCGGCACGGGCAATACTGGAGGAGAAGAGCTTGCCCAAGTTCTACTGGGCCGAGGCGGTAAAGACCGCGGTATACATCCCGAACCGGATCGGAGACAAGGTGTCAGCGCATGAGCTATATTTCGGAACAAAGCCGAACTTGCGACACTTGAGGGTGTTCGGTAGCATCGCGTATGTGCATGTACCGAAGGAGAAAAGGAGGAAGCTGGACACAAAGGCCGAGAAATGCATCTTGTTCGATTACTCGGACGAGTAGAAGGGTTATAAGTGCTATAACCCCCTCGCACCAAACAAGCGCGTGTTAGCTGCGACATTGTGTTTGACGAGTCCGCGTCCTGGTACCAGTCCCGGATTCCGAACCCCGAGTCCAATCCGAGCTCTGACGATGAGGTCAGCGAGGCCGAGATGCCTCCGGATGAGCCCGAAATCGAGACCCGCGAAGAGAGTCCGATTTCACTCCGTTTAAGTGGACCGATTGGACGACTGAGTCGGTACGACCAGTCCGATGAAGAGCCGGCGAGTAGTGGAGACTCGGCTATGCATTCCCCGCGCAGGAAGTCGAGGAGACGTCTTACGCGCAAAGATAAAGGGAAGAAGAAGGTGTCGGATTCCGGCACGGATAGGAACGAGTCAGACTGACGCGAGTCCGACTCCGAGGGAACCGGTGACGGGTCTTTAAAGGTGAAGTCTGCGTCGACCGAGAAGGCCTCGACATCGGCTAATGTGAGATTACGCCGATCTACCCGCCAGAAGAATCCTGTTTTACGGTTCGGATACAACGAGTACATGGCCCATCATTATGCGTACATGACCCGTGTAGCCGAAGTGCGTGAGCCGGAGAGCTACGCAGAAGTGGCTAAAGACGCGAATTGGCGTGCCGCGATGGAGGAAGAGATGCACGCATTGGCGGAGAACGAGACCTGGGACCTGGTTAACGCACCAAGAGGGGTAAAACCAATCGGGTGTAGGTGGGTGTACAAGGTCAAGTACAACACTGATGGCTCCGTCAACCGGTACAAGGCTCGGCTAGTGGCAAAGGGCTACCCGCAGAAACACGACATCGACTACGACGAGTAGTTTGCGCCGGTTGCGAAAATGACAACCGTCCGTGTTTTGCTCGCAGTAGCTGCGGAGAAGGGGTGGCATTTACATCAGATGGATGCAAAGAATGCAATCCTGCAAGGTGACCTTGAGGAATAGGTGTACATGGTACAGCCCCCCGGATTTCACTCCGGAACGAACTCCTCGGCAGTATGCCGACTGAAGAAGTCCCTTTACGGACTGAAGCAAGCCCCGCGTGCCTGGAACGCGAAGATCACGCAACAACTGCGTCGGATGGGCTTCGTCACGTCAAAATTGGACTCTTCTCTGTTCATCCGGAAAGGTCGACTCGGACCGGTTAGTATTTTACTATATGTTGATGACTTGGTCATCACCGGCGCCGACCTAGGTGAAATCGACTGCGTGAAGCTCCAGCTTGCGGCATCGTTTGACATGAAGGATCTGGGGAACCTTCATTACTTCCTCGGGATCGAAGTGATCCGTACCCCCGAAGGCATATTGATCAGCCAACGTCATTACGTGCTGAGTATGCTCTTCAAATTCGGGATGGCCGACTGTAAGTCCGTCTCGACTCCTCTGGACAGAACCGTCAAGCTTCGTCCTGATACGGGAAAGGTATGCGACCTGACGAGGTTCCGACAAATTGTCAGAAGCCTCATATACTTGACCATCACCTGACCCGACCTCGGTTATCTTGTCGGAGTGATGAGTCAGTTAATGGCGCGACCTACCGAGGAGCACCGCCAGTGTGCGCAACGCATACTTCGGTATGTCAACGGCACTAAGGACCGGGGACTGCTATATCGGACCGGTGCAACCATGCAGTTAGTCGGCTACACCGATGTTGATTGGGTTGGCAACGCCGCCGATCGCCAATCCACGTCTAGATATGCGTTCTCCCTCGGGAGTGCCGCAATCGCGTGGAGCAGTAAGAAGCAGTTGACAGTTGTACTGTCGAGCACCGAAGTTGAGTACCGAGGAGCGGCTATCGCGACATGCGAAGCCATATGGTTGAAGCGGCTACTTAAGGACCTGCAAGGGGAGGTGTCAGATCCGACGACGATCTACTGTGACAACCTCAGCAGCATCCAGCTCGCGAAAAACCCTGTTTTCCACGCACGGACCAAGCACATTGAGGTGCACTACCATTTTGTCCGTGAGCGTGTCCTTTCCGGTGAAGCCTGCCGACATCTTCACTAAGCCTCTTGGTCTGGACAAGTTGCGGCAATTCTCTAGTGCGCTCGGTTTGTGCCACCTCGATGTGCCAAACTTGACGGGGAGACCAGTCCCGAACGACCAAGCAAGGCAGCAGGAAAGGAGCGGAGACCTTGACACCGAGTCGGTTGTCAAGTTTGACTTCGGATCGGCTGAAGAAGCCGAGGGCAGACCCGCGGAAAAGTCTGGAAGCGGACAGAAGGGGAGCAGCCGAAGGAGAGAGCCGAAGCCAACCACGCATGGGGAAGATGACGCCATCGAGGGCGAGAAGACCGAAGACAAGTTGGAGACAGCCAACTCGGACGAGAGCGAAAACCGATCGGAGGTAGCCGAGTCGGTTCGGATGTTTGATTCAGATACGCTGAATCTACCAAGGCCCAAGCGGAAGAAAAGGCAACAGGAGAAGCGTCAACGCCGCAACATCAGAAGAGCTGATAAGGGCCACATGAGTAGACAAGCCGACTGAAAGGGTCGAAGCGCGCGAGCGAGGCGTGAAGCCAAGAGGAACCGGAGTTGTGAGCCCGAAGATCCCGAAGAGCCTCAAGTTGAGCTTGAGGGGGAGTGTTGAGAGACAAGCTCAACATCGGCCGGATCGGTGCGTAAACCGGGAGGACGTTAGGAAAGATATTCTGTGAGGAATATATTTGGGAGTTAGTGTAGGAGCTCTTAATGAGCATTGAAGTACTGTCAGTACTTCTGTCAGTCCTTCTAGGACTTGTATAAAAGTGTTCATTGAACACACATATGTATAGAATGGTGAATAGAGATTGAGTATTTTTTGTTGAATATAGTTCTTGTGTCTTCTCTCTCTCTCACTCTCTCCGTCTCTCCCGCGTATATTGCATAAGCTCAAGCTCTCCATCAAACCTAAGTTTTCTTCCTTCTATTCAGTCTTCATACTTGCTTCCGCACGTTACTTTTTACAAGAAGCTTAAGGAAATGTATTGGTGGCTTGGAATGTACAAGGACGTGCACCACTTCGTAACGTCATGCGAGAGTTGTCAAGTGCATTCCGGAATCCAGCACCGCGACGAGTTACACCCAAGCTACCCGCCAGCCATCCACATTAAATGGATGGTCGACCTGGTGACGATGCCGATGGTCCTTCTTCTCACACCGACTCCTTGGTCCGAGACCCCTGTGGTCCAGCCCCATTTCAACATAAACGCGCGGATATCCGTGGACTCGGGGGCAGAGGTTGAAAGCGCGGATGAAGCCGAGGAGCCGAAAAAGGGCCGGATCAGTGATGGTTCGGGAGAGGACAAGGAAGAATGAGCCGGAATCCCCACCGTTTCGCTGCCTAGCACGTACCGAAGAACATCGGAGCCAGACGCGCATGAACGGGGGTGTACATGGATGCACACGAGACCGTTTCGATGTACCAATATGTGCAAATATTATAGTGCTAGTTGAAGTGTTGATAAGTACTAGGGAGTGTGATTCGATGGGTACTTTAATGTCCCACGAATAGAGAGGAATAAAAGAAGATATGATACAAGAGAATCGAGGAGAGGATCAAGGACAAAATGCGGTTGTCGTCACAGCCTAATGTAACGGTCTCTCTCCCTCCTTGAGCTATAAAAGGAGGAGAGAAGGCTAAGCAGCGGATCCACCGTTTGGGAGAACGAAGTGCTGCCGGTTTGAGATCCGAGCTCTGTCATTCCCTCCATTTTCTGTTATGTTCTATTTTCGAGAAAAAGGTGGAGTCCTCTGCTTGCGCAAGAAGTCTGTGACCTCCCGACCAGAGGCCTATCGCTTTGCGTGTGTGCATGTGTAGAGCTCTAAGCTTTGCTGCTAGCGGCAACCGGTTGAACTCCCTCTGGATTCTCTATTAGTCGTTAATTTATTGGGTCTGTGTGTGTGTGTTCTGCATCCCTGTAAAGGATTACTTGCGGACGCGTTAGAAAACAGAGAAAGTAGGGAATACATAGAGTACACGGGAGAGACAAAGAGAGAGCAGAAGATAAAAACTATATTCAAAAACGATATAATCACTTTGTACATACAACTATGCTCAGTAGCATTATTTATACAAGTCCTCATGGGACTTACAGAAGTACCACATACTTCAATGCTCACACGAGCATCTGACACTTACTACGAGACTATAATTGCCTAGTAGTCTACACTAATACTAGGCTTCCGGTTACTGATTGGATCCGGCTAACCGGCTCCCCAGTTCACCGGCTTTGATGCTTGCCGGCTCGGTTGCTCACAGCTTACTGATCCGTCTCGCTTGCCAGCTCAGGCTTATTCAGCCGATCCGGCTCCAGTTGAGCTTCCTGCTCAACACTCCCCCTCAAGCTCAACTTGAGGTTGGATCTTAGTGTCAGTCTCTGTGGCATCTGGTTCTTCCAACCGACTTCTCCTGACGTTGCTCCACCTTGCTCGCGCTCCTCTTCCGGTCCGGTTCTGTTTGCCGCGACCCCTCTTATTCTGCGCGTCTCGACCTTCTCGGTCAGTATGTCTGCTCAATAGGCCCCTCTCAGCTCCTTCGTTGCTATGACTCCGGCGTTTGCCGATCCATCGGTTCCTCCATGATGGCATCGACTTTCGCTACATCCGTGTCTGCTTGGCCTGCAATTGATTCGGTTCATCCGGATCTGTCTGTTGGTCCGAATTGGCTGTCCCCAATTCGTTCCAGCTCTTGTCCGAATCGGTTGCTCCCGATTTGTCTTTTGGTTCCAAGCCCTTCACCACATCGGACCATGTTTGGGTCTTGGCCTTCTTCCTTCGGTCGGCTCTGTCCTTCTTGACTCTACCGCCTTCTGTTCTTCCCTCACTGGCGCAATCGGCAGTCTCTTTGCCTTTGCCCATTCCAGTGTCTTTGCCCGTTCTCCCCCTCAAGTGTGGCACGTCGAGATGCTGAACACCAAGCATTTCGGTGAAGTGTTACAACTTGTTCGAGTTGAGTGGTTTGGTGAAGATGTCTGCAACTTGCCGATCCATGTGAACATACCGAAGTTCAACCTCACCGCTCAGGACACGCTCACGCACGAAGTGATAGTGCACTTCTATGTGTTTTGTGCGAGCATGGAATACGGGGTTCTTGGCGAGTTGCATGCTGCTTATGTTGTCGCAGTAGACCAGAATCGGGGTCGATACCTCGATCCGTAAGTTTTGCAGCAGTCGCCGAAGCCAAATGGTTTCACAGGTGGCAATGGTAGCGCCCCGATACTCAACCTCAATGCTCGACAAAGCAACTGTTGGTTGCTTTTTGTTGCTCCACGCAACAGCCGCGCTACCTAAAGAAAACATGTAACTAGAGGTTGATCGGCGATCGGATGCATCGCCGGCCCAATCGGCATCCATGTAACCGACGAGCTCTTCGGTTATACCTCGCCGGTATAACAGTCTCCGGCCCTTGGTGCCGATGACATACCGCAATATCCGTTGCGTGCACTGAAGGTGCTCCATGGTCGGCTTCTGCATGAACTGACTAATCATTCCAACCGGATAGCTGATGTCGGGTCGGGTGATAGTCAAGTAAATAAGGCTTCCGACAATTTGTCGGAACCGTTGCTCGTTGTAGGCCGGTCCGAAGTTGGGACGAAGCTTCTGGTTCTTGTCCAAGGGTGTGGATACAAGTCGGCATTCTGTCATGCCAAACTTGTACAACATATTCAAGACATAATGTCGTTGTGAGAGCAATATGCCGTCTGAGGTTCGGATCACCTCGATCCCTAGAAAATAATGAAGGTCCCCCAAATCCTTCATCTCAAATGCATCCGACAACTGGGACTTGACGCGGTTGATTTCTAGAACACCCGGTCAAGTGATGACTAGATCATCAACATACAACAGTATACATACCGGACCAGCTGGGCCTTGCCGGATGAACAATGAAGAGTCCGATTTGGAGGCCACAAACCCCATCTTACGCAACCGGTGCGTGATCTTCGCATTCCAAGTTTGAGGGGCTTGCTTCAGGCCGTACAACGACTTCTTCAGCCGGCATACCGCCGACTTGTTCATCTCCGATTAAAAACCGGGAGGCTGAGTCATAAAGACTTCTTCTTCAAGATCACCTTGAAGAAATGCATTCTTCACATCCATCTGATGAAGATGCCACCCCCTTGCTGCAGCAACCGCCAGCACCACACGAACCACAGGAGGGAAGGTCTCATCGTAGTCGATTCCGTGGGTCTACGCATATCCCTTCGCCACTAACCGGGCCTTGTACCGGTTAATTGAACTGTCGGCGTTGTACTTTACTTTGTATATCCATTTGCATCCGATCGATTTACAGTGACGAGGAGGGTCAACCAGGTCCCATGTCTTGTTGACATCAAGTGCCCGCATTTCTTCCTCCATAGCGGCACGCCAATTTGCATCCTTGGCCGTTTCTGCGTAGCTCTCCGGCTTACACACCTCAGCCACCTTAGTCATGTACGCATAGTGATGCGCCATATACTCATTGTACCCGTACCGCTTGACGGGATCCTTCTAGTGGGTGGACCGGCGTAACTCACCGTTACCCGGTTTGAGGCCCTTCTTGGCCGGTTCGATCTTCGTTGCCGAAGATCCGCCTTTCTCCTTGCCGGAGTTGGATGCACACCGATCTGACTCATCGTTGCCGGTTTCAAATTTCGGCATCTTCTTCTTCCCCTTCTCTTTGCGCGTGAACCGTCTCCTCGGTTCCTTGCGCGGGGAGTGCACGGCAGAGTCTCCACTACTCGTCGGTTCCTCATCGGACTGGTCAGATTGACTCAGTCTCTCGTTCGGCCCACTCAACCGGAACGATTCCAGACTCTCATCCTGAGTCCACGCTTCATCATCCTCTACCTGGGCCAATTCAGGCTCACTAGCCTCATCCTCCGGCATCGAGTTAGATTCAGCAGTTCGAGTACCACGATGCTGATTCATCAAACTCGACATCTCGACTAACTCGGACTTGCCTTGACTGGGGGTTATAACACTTATAACCCTTTTGCTCTTGAGCATAGCCGACTAGGATGCATTTTTCCAATTTTGCATCTGGCTTCCTCCGCTTCTCATCCGGTACATGCACATATGCAATGCTACCGAAGATCTTAAGTGTCTTAAATTCGGTTCTGCCCGAAATACAACTCGTGAGCTGACACCTTGTCACCGATCCGGTTCTAGATGTAGACAGCCGTTTGGACTGCCTCCGCCCAGTAGAATTTGGGCATGCTCTTCTCCTCCAACATTGCCCTTGCCGCATCGATAAGCGATCGGTTCTTCCTCTCGGCAACACCATTCTGTTGCGGTGTGTATCTACAACTGAACTCTCACCGAATTCCCGTTTGCTGCAAATAACTGTTGAATTGGCCGGAAAAGTATTATTTCCCGCCATCCGACCGCAAGCATTTTATCTTCCTCTCCGATTCCCGTTCCACCATGCTTTGGAGACTCCGGAAACACTCGAAGACTTCACTCTTCCACTCGATGAGGTAGATCCATGTGTGTCGTGTATAGTCGTCGATGAAGGAGACGAAATATCGACTCCCGCCAAGACTAACATTCTGTGTCGGTCCCCACACATCCGAATGGATTAGGTCGAGCTAGTTACGGCTCCGGTTACGTTCGTTAGGGGATGGAAGCCGATATTGCTTCCTGAGTTGGCAGGCTTCACATACTTGGGCCTTCCGGCTGTTGAACTTCGGCAAACCGAAAACAACTTGTTTCGTTTACAGGTCTTGAAGCCTTCGGTAATTGACGTGGCCTATCCGCTTGTGCCACAGGTCGATGTCCGATTCGACCTTCTGTCCTTTTGCAAATAGAGCGGTGCCGATGTAATTGGTGTCAAGGATAAACATCCTCCCGTCTCTGCGCCCTTGCGCAATAATCTGGCCCTCTTCCTCGATGAAGCACCCAAGGTGCGTAAACCGCACCTGCATCCCCTGGTCGACGATCTGTCTGACCGACACCAAGCTCTTCGTGATTGTCGGAACGTGTAATACGTTCGTCAGCTTCCCCTTCTGTCCAACATGGCTCAAAGGGACTTCTCCGACGTGCATGATTGGGTGAGGAGTGTCGTCTCCAGTTTCGACTACTCCTGGTTGATCCAGTTTTTCCAAAAAGGAGAACCACTCTTTGTGGCTCGTCATGTGGTTCGACACACCGGAGTCAACATACCACACTTCCTCCGATTTGGAAGTGGTCTTCTTCATCGAGTTCGCCTCATGCTCCATCACCAAGGCTGGCCCGTTACCGTTCTTGGATCCTCCCGATCCCTTTGTGTAGTGCAAGCTTGACAGGAACACACACTCCGATGAACAACGCTCGGCCACAACCGAGCTTAGAATCAAAACACAGAAAATGGGGAATGAATACACAACACACAGGAGAGAAGAGTATATAGGATGTTTAACGTAGAAAACCCTGAGAGGGAAAAACCACGGGAGTCCTCAGACTTCAAACTATCACTATATCACAATGATTACAACAGTGAGCTCACGGAGGCAACGACCTTGTGCTCACGATCTTCGCCACAGGCGGCAGTTACAATAGAGGCAACGACCTCTTCCTCTCTCTCTCTCTCTCTCTGTATACTGTTACGCGCTCTCTAGTTTTGTGCCAACAAGAATGACAACAACACTAATATGACTTTTCGGCTATTTACAAATATAGCCCCGATGGACTCTCAGAAACATATTTTCGAATATGTCCCTTCATCCGATGAGCACTTCTCACCGGGCCTGCATCATCCGGTTCTTACCGGGCACTTGTCATCCGGTTCTCACCGGGTCTTCCGTAGTCGGGTACTCTTCATCTAGTTCTCACCGGTTCTTCACCATCCGGCTCTTGCCGGGCACTTCTCATCCGGTTCTCACCGGGTCTTCACCATCTGGCTCTTGCCGGGTACTACTCATCCGGTTCTCACCGGCTCTTCCGTTGCCGGGTACTCCACATCCGGTTTGCTCATCAGTACTGTTCTTCTCACTTCCCATCCGGAGGGACCTGTTTCCTAACAAACTCCCCCTTCACTACGGCATGGGATGTCTTACTAGTCCGATCTTCTTCCGACATGCATCCAGCTTGTCGGGTATCAGTACTTTGGTCAGCATATCTGACCCATTCTCGGCCGTGTGGATCTTCGTCAGCGCGAACTCCTAGTCATCTACTCTTTCCGGGATCCAGTGATACCTTCGCTGGATATGATTCGTCCGGGAATGGTAGGCTGCATTCTTAGCAAGGTGGATGGCACTTTGACTGTCGCAATAGAACCGGTATTCATCTTGCCGGATACCGAGCTCTCCAATGAAGTCCTTCATCCATAGTATTTCCTTGTTGGCTTCCACAACCTTCATGTACTCCGCTTCCGTGGTTAACAACGCGACCATATTCTGCAGCCTCGACTACCACGAAACAGCTCCCCTTGCATATGTCATTACATACCCGGATTTATATCGGTTGGTATCCACATCAACGAACATGTCCGAATCGGTAAAACCGTCAAGTTGACGTTTACCGGAGCCGAATCGGAGACACATATCTGAAGTGCCCTTCAAGTACCGGAGTATCCATTTGACCGCATTCCAGTGCTCCTTGCCGAGATTGCTCATAAACCGGCTCACCAGCGTATCCAATATCTGACCGAGTACACACCATTGCGTACATCAAGCTCCCGACGGCAGAGGCATATGGAACCTTCATCATATCAGCCTTCTTTGCTTTCTTCTTCAGGCTTTGCTTACCAGATAATCTGCAATTTGCCGGGAGTGTCAATCTGACCGGTTTCGCTTCTAACATGTTGAACCGTTGAAGCACCTTTGTCACGTACTTCTCCAGTGATAGCCACAATTGCTTCGTTGGCTGGTTCCGGATGATATGCATCCCCAGCATCTGTTTTGCCGGACCCAAGTCTTTCATTGAGAAAGTCCGGTTGAGAGCTTTCTTCAGCATCCGTGTTTTGGCTTGGTCCCGTCCGACGATCAACATGTCGTCCACGTACAGAAAGAGTATCAGGAAGTCGCCTCCTTCGAACTTCTTCACAAACACGCAGTGATCGTCCTGCGTCTTGTGGTACCCTTGATCTGTCATGAAGGAGTCAAACTTCCAATACCATTGTCGGGGAACCTCCTTCAGTCCGTACAGGCTCTTCTTCAACCAGCATACTAGGTGGTCCTTCCCTTTCTCCACCAATCCTTCTGGTTGCTGCATGTAGATCTCCTCTTCGGGGTCAACGTGAAGGAATGCCGTCCTCACGTCGACCTGCTCTACCTCGAGGTCCATGCTTGCCACTATACTCAGCACCGTCCGGATGGAGGTCATCTTTACTACTGGGGCAAATATCTCGTCGAAGTCCGCGCCCTTCTTCTGCTGGAACCCCTTCACCACAATCCTGGCTTTGTATCTCAAGGGGTTACCGGCATCTCCCGGTTTCAACTGGTACACCCACTTGTTTCGGAGTGCCCGCTTTCCTTTCGGCAACTTCACCAATTCATACATATGGTTCTCATACAGGGAATCCATCTCATCCTGCATGGCACTTGACCATTTGCAGCTGTGGGTGTCATCCTTCGCTTCTTCGAAGCTTTCCGGCTCTCCCTCATCGGTCAGCAGCACATGCTCTACATCCGGAAATATCCGGGGGGGCCTTCTCTCTCGGAGAGGATATCCCCGTCTTTGGGCTTCGGTAACCGGCTCCTCCATTTGCTCTTCATCTGAATCCGATTCGGGGTCTTGGTCGGTTCCGGTTTCAGCTTCCTCTACTTCTTCTTTTGACGGTTTGGTATCCTCACTGAAATTGCCTAGTTCCTCGAGTGCTAACCGGCCTCTTGCCGGTTGGGTCTACTCATCGTAGAATCGATCCTTACCGGTCGACTCGGAGTTCATTATCTTCTTCTCCGACTCCCTGTCGGCGAGCGTCTTGTCCTCCATGAAGATAATATCTAGACTCTGGAATACCTTCTTGTCGACCAAGTCCCACACTCGGTAGCCGAACTCATCATCGCCGTAACCGAGGAATATGCATGGTCGGGTCTTTGGATCCAACATTCCTCTCCGGTCCTTAGCTACATGCACGTACGCGAGACACCCGAATACCTTCAGATGCTGGTAGACACTTCCTTACCGGTCCAGACTCTCTATGGCGTGTCTCCATCCAAGGGTACTGAGGGTGATCTGTTTATCACATATGTCGCCGTCGACAATGCCTCAGCCCAAAACTTCTTGGGTAGCTTTGCATGCGCCAGCATACTCCGGACCCTCTCCATTATGGTCTGATTCATCCTCTCGGCCAGCCCGTTTAGTTCCGGCATCTTAAGCACGGTAAATTCGAGCCGGATTCCCTTCAAGCGACAGTACTCCTCGAACTGCCTCCGGTATTCACCTCCGTTATCTGCTCGAACCGCCTTCAACTTCTAGCCGATTTCTCTGTCCACTCTCGCGTGGACCTCTTTTAAGATGGATAACACCTGATCCTTCGTCTTCAACGATGTGGCCCACAGCTTCCGGTTGTGGTCATCTATGAACATCACGAAGTACTGCGATCCTGCATGTGACTTCGTGTCCACTTGACACACATCAGTACGCACCAACTCCAGTGGTGCATTACGTCTCATCGGTGGCCTCGATCGGAAGGAGGTACGGTTTTACTTTCCGGCCAGACAATCAGTGCACTTCTCCAAGTGCACGTTCTTCACTGGAATGAGGTTGTCGTCTGCAAGCCTCTTCATCCCCTTCTCGCTCATGTGACACAGCCTCTTGTGCCACAGCTCACCGACAATGTCGGATGCCACATTCACTTCCTCCGGACATAACCGGGCATTCATCAGGTACAATGTGTTTACCTTCCGGGCCCGAGCCACAAACACCGTTCCGGATGCTACCCGTGTAGCCGACCGACTAATATCAAGTTCAGACGAACCTCCGGAACGTGTCGGACATCCTTCAGCAGCATCTTGCATCCGGTTGGTGTTGTCAGCCACACGTCTCCTATGCCGACAATTTGGCATGTACCTTCATTCCCCATCCAGACACAGCTGTGATCACCGGTTGAGTAGGATGAGAAGCATTTCCGGTCCGGGGTAAGGTAGAACGATGCTCCGGAGTCAACCACCCAGGTCATCTCGTCACCGGAAAGATTTATCTCACTCTCCTCCGTGATGAGCATCAACTCTTCTTCATTTGTTGCGATTGTCGTCGTTCCCTTCCGGTCCGGTCCCCTCCGGTCTTTACCGTTCCGATCTTGTGCCCGCTTCGAATCGGTACCGTCGGTTTCCTTGTCTTTTCAGAAATGCTGACAATTCTTCTGGAAGTGTCCCGGCTTGCCGCAATAAAAGCAAGTAGGCCTCCCCCTTGACTTTGACTGCGTCCCTGACTTTTTCCGGTTCTGGGGACTACGGTTCCTTTGTCTTCCGCATTCCGATTCGGTAAGGAGCACTTTGGAGTCGGAGCTCGTATCCTTATCTTTCCGACGCGCCTCCTCATCTAGTAAGCTCGACTTCACTCTTGCTAGGGATAATCGTTTCCCTTCCGGCCCGGCGTTGCCCAAAGTGACAACCAATGTCTCCCAACTATTTGGGAGGGAACCGAGCAGGAGTAGCGCTAGTACCTCATCGGCGAGAGGTACTTCCAATGATGTTGCCTGGTGTATCAGCCCCTGGAAGGCATTCATGTGCTCCGCCATGCTGGAGCCATCTTGGTACCGGAGTCTTACTAGCTTCCGGAATACCGAAACCTGATTAACAGCATTTTTGTTTTGAAACATAATGCTGATCTTCTCCCAGAGCTCATGAGCCTTGCTCTCTTCATTGAAGTTGTTGTATAGGCTCATGTCGATGAAGCACCGTATGTACACCGTTGTCATCATGTGCATCACCTCCCATATTGTGGCGTCGATTTTGTCCGGTCTCTTGTCCACGAGCATGTCCCTCATCTTCGACTTCCACACCGAATATTTGGAGCCGGTGAGCTTGAACATCCCTCCCAATGAATCGTCCATTTTCTGTGTCGTTTCGCTCTGATACCAGTTTGACAGGAACACACGCTCCGATGAACAACGCTCGGCCACAACCGAGCTTAGAATCAAAACACAGAAAACGGGGAATGAATACACGACACACAGGAGAGAAGAGTACACATGATGTTTAACGTGGAAAACCCTGAGAGGGAAAAACCACGGGAGTCCACAGGCTCCAAACTATCACTATATCACAATGATTACAACAGTGAGCTCACAGAGGCAACGGCCTCGTGCTCACGATCTTCGCCACAGGTGGCGGTTACAACAGAGGCAATGACCTCTTCCTCTCTCTCTCTCTCTGTACACTGTTACATGCTCTCTAGTTTTGTGCCAACAAGAATGACAACAACACTTTAAGTTTGCCCTAAGTCATATTTATACTCATATGACTTTTCGGCTATTTACAAATATAGCCCCGATGGACTCTCCGAAACATATATACGAATATGTCCCTTCATCCGGTGAGCACTTCTCACCGGGCCTGCATCATCCGGCTCTTGTCGGGCACTTGTCATCTGGTTCTCACCGGGTCTTCTGTAGTTGGGTACTCTTCATCCGGTTCTCATCGGGTCTTCACCATCCAGCTCTTGCCGGGTACTACTCATCCGGTTCTCACCAGGTCTTCTGTTGCCGGGTACTCCACATCCGGTTTGCTCATCAGTATTGTTCTTCTCACTTCCCATCCGGAGGGACCTATTTCCTAACAGAGCATTGTCGGCCATCCTTGTCGGCCTTGCCGGATCCGGATTTGTCCGAATCGGCTCGTTTTCTCTAGCACTCGCTTTCTCTGTGGCCCTTTTTGCCATAGTACCAGCATTCCGTTGCTGACTTCTCTTGCCGTCTTCCGGTGTCGCCATGACTCCCCCTGCTTGTGGGAGTCCCGGAACTGTTGTTGGCACGTTCTATGTGCCTTCGTTCTTGCTCTTGTCGGCCGCCTCCATTGCGTGCCGACCCGCCTTGTCCACCACGCCCACGGGACCGATCCGCCTCCGTGTACATCATTCGGTTGTCAGTGGGTGCGCTAGTTGACGCACCGGCGTGGTTCTCCTCTACAAGGAACATCGACGGTAAGTCGAAGAATGACGGTGTATTCTCCCTTGTACACACCGCCGTTCAGAACGCTCTGAACTTAGACGTCAGGCCCCTAAGACAGACCTGTACCATCTTGTCTTCCTCTACAGTAACGTTGATGGAGGCAAGCAAGTCATAGATCTCTTTGATCCGGGCCATGTAATCTGCCACTGACATGTCCTTCTGTCGGACATTGCTCAATTCCTGTCGGAGTTGCAGCTTCCGGGTTGTAGTGCTCACGGCGAAAACCTTCTTCATGTTAACTCTTAGGGCCGGACAATGGCCTAACACAGGGTGTCTACGGAAGACAATTCACTAAAGGGGTGTTACGGCAATAGGATTAGACTCAACGATTAATCCGACTTAATTAGGTTACTTAGCATGATCGTCTTTAATAATCACACGTGTAAGATATAACAATGAATGCAGAACGGCAATTAACACAGAGAAATAACAACACTAAGCTTTATTAATTAACCGTTATTCATTACATTGTATCCGGGTCTTTAAATAGATTTCCGGTCTATATTACAAAACGGTGCCATCTGCACCTGTTCAGGATCGATCCGGATCCAGAACGGCATACCGATTCCGGTCCGTCCGTCCACACTCATAGCTTACTTACAACCATTCCTACTAATTAAATAACTCCCCGTTTCACACTCTGGACTCCTTTGTCGGCCGGTAACACATGGCACGCCCGTGGGACAGTACCTTGTACATCGAATCCACAACCGAACCTTGCTATTCTTCGTCCAAAATATCCAGAATGCTTTGTTCGAGAGTCTCCAATGGTTCATCTGGAATTGGTTGTTGTTGTTGTTGTTGCTGCTGTTGCTGCTCTGTTAATGTCTGTTGCGACAGATCCATTGGTGGCTGTTGCAGCTGCTCCTCCGTTTGTTGCTCTGAAACCGGCGTCTCCGTCGTTGCTCCCTCCGTCGTAGTGATCTCCGGTTGACTGGTTCCGGGCTGGCCCTTGGCCGGCGACGGTTCCTCATCACTAAGGTTAATCGTTGCCGCTTCCCGTGCTTTTTCTTCCCGAACCCGGGACCGCTCGTAGCTTTCAAACTGGATTTGAGTGTCCAGCCTATCATCGTCTAGCTGAGCTACGAGTTGTCGGACCTGCACCAGTTGTTCGTCCGCCAGGACTTGGAAGTCATCGGCCAGCTCGTCCCGTATGGCGATGAAGTCCTCGAAAGTCAACGTGTAACAATCATCTCCTTCCTTCTGCCGGTTTTCCACGTCTGCCCGTAGCAATTGGTTCCTCTTGCGCCTTCCCCTTAGTGGCCTTGGAGGCCAACAGCTGTTGTCTTTTGGAAGCCGTCTTTGGGGTGTCGTCCGCCACTCTTCCTCGCTTCTTGGGCTGGACGGGCTGGACGGGTGGCACAAGCAAGGTGAGCCACTGCGTTAAGGCGTGCCATATCCTCCGTCCGTCTCGGCCTTCTTTGCCGTCTTTGCCTCTGACGATCTCGATCGCCACACACAACCCGTCTGCGATCAATACCGGCCAATCCACCTTGATCCCTTCATAGGTGGCGATGATCATCCCTGCCCGGTTCTACGGCATGACAGGGGGTATAGGGTACACATGGCCGTATACGTGGAGCACACGAGCAATCTCGCGGAACAGCATATCTCCGTCGTCCTGTGTCCGGTAGCCCTTGCTGGCTAGGGAGTACTCACCAAAATACCTGATGAGTTGCTCCGAGGTTGGATTGTCAATCGTGAGTATGCCTCCCTCCGGAAGGCCTGTTAACGCTCGAATCGCCTCCGCCGTTATGACCTCTGTGTCGATTTCTTTGATCACCTTGTCGGCTTCTTTGTGTGGCGGTACTTCCATCATCATCAAGAAGCCCTCGAGCCCGTGTTGCTTTAGCCATGTCTTGGCGGCTTCCGACAGCGTTTGCGGGTCCATGTCTGTGTCGAGGTCGGATTGCGGTGGTGAAGTTGGATGGTGATGAGAGTGAGATTGAGAGAGAGAGAGAGTTCAGATAGCGGGGGTTCTCTGTGCGTAGGTTCTCGTCTGATGATCTTGCAGCGCCTTGGTGCTTTTGTGCTCCTGGTTTCGCGAAAGTAAAGGGTCTCCACGCGCAGTGGTTTTCCTCTGTGCATTCTGGTGCCTTTTTCGAGTGTGTGCACATTGTGTAGTAAAATAGCATTATGTCCTGTGGTGGTGCTTTAAATGCCCACTACGTACCTTTTCGCTCCTCGCTCTTTCGTCCATTCATTCCTCACTTTTGCATGATTACTTCGTTTTTTTTTTGTTTTTTTTTTTACTGTTAGTGTGACGTTACTCGTCCGTTGGTCCTCTCGGACCCTTACCGGCCTCATTCTCCCCAATTACCGGCTCGCCATCTCTGCTGTCTTGGTGGTTGCCGTTTCCCTCATCGATGTCGGTCCTTTGCTCAAATGGGTTCTTAGGCATCGGTCCTCTATATGGCTTCAATCGGAATCCGTTGACCCATTTGCCTAGCACTTCGCCGGCAAGTGTCCCTAACTGGTAGGACCCATTATACTCACGTGTCAGCCAATACGGTCCGATCCATCTAAACCGTAGCTTACCCGGCATCTTGCCCATCCGGGTCTGAAATACTAACACCGGTTTGCCGATTGCGAACATTTTTTCATTTCCTTTCCTGTGCCGGTCGACAAATGCTTTTCGTCGCCATTGTTCCAATTCTAAGTGCAGGATGCTTGCCTGTCGTTGTTCCTCGAGTTCACACAACGTTGTTAACCGTATTGCCTCCGACTCCTTCTCGTTCAGCTGTTCCCGTAGTTGGATCCGTAAGCTGGGTACTTGGAATTCCACCGGCATTACCGCCTCTAGTCCGAACGCTAACCGGAACGGTGTTGTTCGGATGCTCGTTTTGTATGTCGTCCGGTATGCCCAAAGCGCACTCTGTAGCTTGGTATCCCAATCCGTTCGATTTTCGTTGAGGATCTTCCGGAGGATATTCTGGAGCGTTTTGTTCGTCGATTCCGCTAACCCGTTTGCTTGCTCCGTTTATGGACAACGGCATAGAATGTCATCAGGCTTTCAACTACTTGGCCGAGAAAGTGCCCCCCTTGGTCGCTTATTAATTCGATTGGGCATCCGTAACGGCACCAGATGTACTCGTATAGAAATTTTGCCGTTGAAGCAGCGGTGTTGTCTCTTAAGGCTTTGGCCTCCACCCATTTCGTGCAGTAATCCATCGCGACGATGACGTACCGATTACCCGTTCTCATTGCCGGTGGTTTGAACGGTCCAATAAAGTCCAGCCCCCACTTCTGGAATGGCTCGAGTGGTAGTACCGGCTGGTGTGGCATACGAGCCTGCTCCGTTGGCTGGCCCATTCACTGGCATAGGTCACATTCTTTTGCGTACCATACCGCATCTCTTAATGTCGTTGACCACCATAGGCCACTTTGCCATATTTTCCTGGCCGTCGCATCTCCGGCATAGTGACCTCCGGCAACTCCGCACTGGGCTTCCCTCAGTATCAGGTCCTTTTCATCGTTGCGCACAACCCGTCTCCATATGCCGGCTGCGCCCTTGTGGTAAAGTGTGTCTTGTAGTAAGCAGAAATGTCGACTTTGCACCGCCAGGCGTTTCCGTTCGTCCTGACTCATCTCTTCCGGAGGTAGTCCTGTGCTCAGAAACTAGTGCATGTTTGTGAGCCACTTGTCTTCCTGTGCCACCGTCTCATCTGCTGTCGTTTCCGTAGTGACTCGAAACAGCTCCGCATCCGGAAACTCATCTGCTACTCCGTCACTCGTCTCTCCGGACTCTAATCGGCTTAAGTAATCCGCCACGGCATGCTGTATACCGGGTCGGTGGAATATTTCAAACTCGAATTCCTGTAACAGTAAGGTCCACCGGGCCAATTTGCCGGTGAGTGACGCTTTGGACACCAGGTAAAGGAGTGCCGAATGATCTACATGGAAAGAAAACTTCCTTCCCAATAAATAATGCTGAAACTTTGTCACACTGTAGATCATCCCTAGAGCTTCCCGTTCCGTGGTAGAGTAGTTTCGTTCTGCTTGGGATAGCTTTCGGCTGGCATAGTACACTGGCCGGTACCACTTTGGCTCCGTAAGTTGCATCAGTACGCTTCCGATTGCGATGTCGGAGGCGTCCACGAACACATGAAATTCTTTACTCCAATCCAGAGGCTGCACTACCGGTGCTTGCGACAATAGTACCTTGATGGCCCTATACGCCCTATACTCGGTGTCGGTCCACTGGAATGGTGTCTGATGTACGGCGGCATGCAACGGTGTAGCCAGGTCGGCCAAGTATCGAAGCATCCGGTTGTGCCACCGGATCTGGCCTAAGAACCGGCTTAATGCCTTTGCCATTGCCGGCGCCGGTGCTTCTAATATGGCTTTCACTTTGTCCGGGTCGACTGCAATACCTTCCTGGCTCACAATATGTCCTAATAAAGTTCCACTGGACACGCCAAATACACACTTTTGCGGATTCAAGCTTAGCCGGTACGCTCTACACTTTTCTAGACAAAGACGGAGGTGCTGAAAATGGTCCTCCTCCCGGCTATAGACGGCGAAATCGGCAAGGAAAACCTGCATAAAAGCCGAAATATATTCACCAAAGATTTCCATGATGATTCGTTGAAATGTTGCCAGTGTCGTTTTGAGTCCGAACATCATCACCACGGCCACAAACACCCCCCATTCGGTGACGAAAGCCGTTTTCTCTTGGTCGTCGGGGTGCATCCGGATTTGATTATACCCGCTGAATCTATCTAGGAAGCTATAGACCTCATGGCCGGCAACGGCATCCAACACTCCATCTGTGAACGGAAGTGGAAACGCATCCGTTACCGTAGCTGCATTGAGTTTCCGGTAGTCCACACAAACTTGAATTTTTCCGTTCTTCTTCAGTACGACTACGATCGGGCTCAGCCATGTCGCTTTCTTTACCGGACGGATAAAGCCAACTCTTAGCAGTTTGTCGATTTCCTCCTTGACTTTGGCGGCATAATTGGGATTCATCCGGTACCGTCTTTGTGCCACTGGTTTTGCGTCCTTGCTCAAGTGAACCTGATGCTGGTATAATTGAGGATCGAGTCCTCGCATGTCTTCGTATGACCAGGCGAACACATCGCGAAATTCCGTGAGAAGTGTGATCATCGCCGTTTTGTTTTCGGACTTCATCTCCTTGGCGATGTGTACCGGTTTTGCATCATCCGTAGTCCCTAGGTTCACCTCTTCCAGTTGCAACGCTTTTACGCACTGTGAAACGACCATTTCCCGTTCCAACGCTTCCTGCGCTTGCCGTAACTCCCGGATTGCGTCTTTATCCGGTTCTGCTTCAGCCTCTTCCGGTTGTAGTAAGTATGGTGCTACTGCTTCGGCAATGTCAACTTCGAAGAGGGGTATGATCTTCGGGTTTTCTTGCAAGTACTGAGCTTCTTCTTCATCAGCTAACCCTTCTAGCATGTTGACGCACTCTGTATACAACGGTGTACATTCCTTGCCAGTGCTCGTCCTTGGTTGTGTTGGTACCCGTACCTTGGCTTTTCCTCGCCGGAAGGTAATTATATTTTTCCTCCAATTCTGTTTGATATGTGCCGTTTTCAACCACGGCCGCCCCAGCAATAGCGGGTATGCGCCTTGTGCCTGTAATTGTAGCACTACGGCCGAGATGTGAAATGTATGACTGCCCACGGTGACTTCTAATTTCCGTATTAATCCTGTCAGCCGCACTGAGCTTGTATCGGTCATCCGCAACCATAACGGACACGGCTCCCAGTCGTGGATTCCTAGGGCATCACACGTCCGGAGGCTTATTACATTCACCCCAGAGCCTCCGTCTATAACTGTGACGGGAAGTTCTTTCCCTTTTACAATGGCAGTGATTACCGGACTGTTGGTGTCCACCACCGTTGGTCCCTCCTCCGGATTCGAGAATAGTACCGGTGTCGGTGATGATTCTCCTGCCGTCATGGCCGTCTTCAGTTCTTCCGTGAATCTTGGCACGAGTTGTAGGAGTCTTCCTAGTGGCAGCGTAATCTGGCATTCTTGCAACGCCTGCCATGTCTCGTTCTCGGAGTGACTGCCGCCGGCAAGCCCTACGGTGTTCTCCTTTTGCCGCTGTAAGTCTGTGACATTCTACTTGTTTGCTTTCTTCACCCATTCCGTCGCTTGTTTCCGGATGGTCTCCTGCATCTCCCATTCCTTGGCCATGCCCTTCGACCTCGTGGTCACCTGCTGCAGATCTACCACCTCAGGGACTACCATATTTACCGCCAGTCGTTTTTCATAACTCTTCACCGGGCATTGATTACTATAATGGCCTTCCTGTCGGCAGTAGTAGCAGTAGGCTTTCCGGGTATTGCTGGATTCGGCATTGTCTGTTGTACCCGAGGCAGGTCCTGTGGTACGCGCGGGGTTTTGGGCCGGTTGGCTGCTTGAAGCTCCTTGTTCCGGATCCCTTGGGTAGCCGCCTTTTTTAAAATGCCGTTTTTTGGTATAGCTCTTCTTATTGCGGTACTCTTGACGAGGTTGCCCGTTATATCTGCCGTATTCCTCCCGTTGCTGACGATACCCAGGGGAGTGCTCCCGGTCGTAATGTTCGTATCGTCTATTGTAATCCTGGTACCGATCCTGTCGGTCATAGTTATCCCGTCGATCACCGTACCGGACATCATTCTCCCGTCGATCGCCATACCGGACATCCTGTGTCCGTCGGTCGCGGTCCATTCGCCGCCAGCGTTCCTCTTCTTCATCCTGGTTGCTACGTGGCTCAATTTGTCGGACGGGCGGTGCTCGCCGGTTCAATAGATTATACTTGCACCTATCCATCGTATGGCCCTTGGATTGACAGATTACACATTGCGTCCTCATAGTGCATTCTAGAGCCGAGTGTCCGGAATTCAAGCAGGTTGTGCACTGTATTGCTTGCCGAAACCGGAGGTCTTCATCGGATGGCAACGCCCGTTGGAGTGCTCCCAGTGTGAGCCAGGAGCTTGTCTTTTCCATCTCTCTCACCCGGTCAATGACCTGGTCGATGGTACTTGTGCGGAAGTCAATTACCGTGCAAACCGTGCGTAGGGGTTCCCGGAGCGCGTCTAGGAATATAGTCCATAATTCCTCCTCCGGGGGTGCTCGGGCAAGCTGACTATGCATCCGTTGAAACCGGATGACAAACTAGGGAATGCTCTCCCCTGCCTCCTGTTAGATGGTATAAAATAAGCCTACCATTACGGTCTGGTCCACGTCCTTTTGGAAAAAATGCAAGAATTTAGCTTTTAAATCTGCAAAGGTGTTGATGGTAGACGGGTCCTGCGTCCAGCGCCATCTTGTTGCCGGTCCCTCCAATGTGACGCCAAATTCCGCTATCTTAGAGCGTTCCTCTTCATCGGGGGTCAATCGTTGGGACACATGGTTGGCTTCCCATGTCTGTTCAAAGGCGTGCACATGAGCTTCAGCGTCCGGATCATCTCTATACTTGGAGTACTGGAACCGCATGTCGTCGTCCGGTATCGGTGCGCGGGCTGGCAGTGTTGGTGCTCGTTCCAGGATTTTCTCCGGCGTCGGTGGTCTTTCCCGATTTGTTTCCGGCGTCGGTGGTCTTTCCTCTTCTTTTGGTGACGGAGGCCTCTCCTCTTCAACTTCCGGTGTCGGAGGTCGCTCTTCCTCTGCTGGTTCCGGGGGTTCCAGCGTTAGCACTTCCGGTTTCGGTGTCGGTAAGGTATCCGATCCTTCATCCTCCGGTCTACCTGGGGTTTCGTTGCTGCTACGGTAGTTCGTGTGCACGATGTATTCCCCTTCGAAGTCCGATTCATACGCTAAAAAGGCTTCTGCTTCGCCTTCTCCGTTTGCCAACGCCTGGAGAAGGGATTCGGTTTCCCGGAGGCTGCTTAGGCTGCTGCCGTTGTCCGGGTGTGATGTTTGTTGTAACTAGAGGGAGTCCTCCGCTACTCTCCGGATTACGTTGGAAAACGAGCGATCCGCTCTAATTTCCTATGCCGCTTGCTGGAAAGCCTCACGTCTCCTTTGCCTTTCGGCAAGGCGTCGAGTTCGATCTGTAACCAGGTCGTGCATTGATCTAGTCATCCATCCGTGTCGTCGTTCGTTGCAAAAACAGGAATCATGGTCGCCAAAAACTGTGTTAACTCTTAGGGCCGGACAATGGCCTAACACAAGGTGTCTACGGAAGACACTTCACCAAAGGGGTGTTACGGCAACAGGATTAGACTCAACGATTAATCCGACTTAATTAGGTTACTTAGCATGATTGTCTTTAATAATCACACACGTAAGATATAACAATGAATGCTTTATTAATTAACCGTTATTCATTACATTGTATCCGGGCCTTTAAATAGGTTTCCGGTCTGTATTACAAAACGGTGCCATCCGCACCTGTTCGGGATCGGTCCGGATCCGGAATGGCATACCGATTCCGGTCCGTCCGTCCACACTCATAGCTTACTTACAACCATTCCTACTAATTAAATAACTCCCAATTTCACACTCTGGACTCCTTTGCCGGCCGGTAACACTTCAGGTTCCCCCAAGCCTCCTTCGGCGTCTTGGCGTCTCGAATGTGGCTCAGCAGCTGGTCTCCGACACTGGACGCGAAGCAGTACATCACTTTGCTTGCCGATTGTTCCCACACTGGGAAGTCCTTATGTGCCGCATCAGGTGTTGTTTCATTGGCACCTTCGACAAAACTCCAGTAGCCATGCCCAAGCAGGTACTGGTGCATCTTATATGACCAAGATGCATAGTTGGAACTGTCGAGTTTCTCCACATGGAGCGAGCTAGCCATCCCTCTATCCATCACTTCTCTGTCAACTGTTTTATGACCTGTTAGGGTTTGCTTTCAAGTGCTTGTCGGCTGCAGAGGAGGTTCTCAACCCTCGCGCTCTAATACCATGTAAAGGATTACTTGCGGAAGCGTTAGAAAACAGAGAAAGTAGGGAATACATAGAGTACACAAGAGAGACAAAGAGAGAGCAGAAGATAAAAACTATATTCAAAAACGATATAGTCACTCTGTACATACAACTATGCTCAGTAGCATTATTTATACACGTCCTCATGGGACTGACAGAAGTACCGCGTACTTCAATGCTCACACGGGCATCTAACACTTACTACGAGACTATAATTGCCTAGTAGTCTACACTAATACTAGGCTTCCGGTTACTGATTGGATTCGGCTAACCGGCTCTCCAATTCACCGGCTCTGATGCTTGCCGGCTCGGTTGCTCACAGCTTACTGATCCGTCTCGCTTGCCGGCTCAGGCTTAATCAGCCGATCCGGCTCCAGTTGAGCTTGTCGCTCAACAATCCCCGGGTCCTTATCTTTGTTCTCTTTCCATTTGTGTGTGCGTTTCGGAGTACACGAGCCCGTGAGCTCTTCGCTACCATCCGGCACCTAGTCCAGAACAATACTCGGTTCTAAGCCCGTGCACTCACTATCCGGCATCCTGACATCGATCCGTAGTGGATACATGGCCGGAAAACGTTCTAGACAACCTTCTTCTCACACCGGCTACTTGGTACGAGACCTCGGTGGTCCCGACCCATGTCAACCCAAACCCGCAGATATTTGTGACAGCATAATGCCATACAATACGTATGAGGGGCAATATCCCAACTTCAACGAAACAGAAGGAATGTTGCTTGGAATGTTGAATGTAAACTACAAACGAATCACAAGAGAAAAAATTTCTCATCCAATTGGGTAGTTGACATAAAAAATGGTTCAAAATATGGGATGTCGAAGATCTCCCAGAGTTTTCAAGTGTCGCTATGTGTTAGGATTTCGGTCCCTCCAGATGGGATGATGAAGGCCTGGTGAGAACCAGATGATGAGTACCCGGTAAGGAAGACCCGGTGAGAACTAGATGACGCAGGCCCGGTGAGAACCTCTCACTGGATGAAGGGACATATATGTAAATATGTTTCTGTTAGCCCATTGTGGCTATGTTTGTAAATAGCCCGAAAGTCATATTAGTATAAATATGACCTAGGGCAAACAGTGTGTGTATCATTGTGTTGTCATTATTTTGTATAGAGTTATTGGTGTAACTGTTGTATAGAGCGTAACAGAGAGCGAGAGAGAGAAACAGAGTAAGTCTCTGTTGTAACCGCCGCCAAGCGAAGAGTGTGAAGACGAGGTCATTGCCTCTGTGTTCTTCATTGTATTCTCCAGTATGGCGGAGGACATGAATGCCTTCCAAGGACTGATTCACCAAGAAAACTCGCTAGAAGTACCTCTTGCCGATGAGGTACTTGCTCTACTCCTGCTTGGTTCCCTCCTGGACAGCTGGGAGACGTTAGTTGTCACGTTGGGTAACGTCGGGCCAGAAGGAAAACGGTTATCCCTAGCAAAATTAAAGTCGAGCTTGCTAGATGAGGAGGTGTGTCGGAAAGACAAGGATACGAGCTCCAACTCCAAAGCGCTCCTTACCAAATCGGAATGCGAAAGACAAAGGAATCGGAGTTCCCAGAAGCGGGAAAAGTCAAGGACACGGTCAAAGTCAAGGGGGAGGCCCACTTGCTTCTATTGCAACAAGCCGGGGCACTTCTAGAAGAACTGTTGGCATTTCCAGAAAGACAAGGGAACCAACAGTACTGATTCGAAGAAGTCACTGGACCGAAACAGTTCGGATCGGCGAGGACCAGACCGGAAGGGAACGATGGCAATCGCGGGAAGTGAAGAAGAGTTGATGCTCATCACTGAGGAGAGTGAGTTGAACCTTGTCGTTGACGAGACAACGTGGGTTGTCGACTCCGGAGCGTCCAGTTGGTGAGTACGGTTGTGTCTGGATGGGGAATGAAGGGACATGCCGAACCATCGGCATAGGAGATGTGTTGTTGACGACATCAACCAGATGCAAGTTGTTGTTGAAGGATGTCTGACACGTTCCAGAGGTTCGACTAAACCTGATATCAGCCGGTCAGCTAGATGATGAAGGCTACACCGGTAGCATCCCGAACGGTGTCATGAAGTTTTGAAAAGGGAGCCTGATAGTGGCTCGGGCCCGGAAAGTCCACACGTTGTACCTGATGAATGCCCGGTTATGCTAGGAAGAAGTGAATGTTGCATCCGACACTGCCGGTGAGTTGTGGCACAAGAGACTGTGTCACATGAGCGTGAAGGGGATGAAGAGGCTTGCCGATGACAACCTCATTCCGGTGAAAGACATGCATCTTGAGAAGTGCACCGACTGCCTGGCTGGTAAGAAAAACCGGACCGCCTTCTTATCAAGGCCACCGATGAGACGTAATGCACCAATGGAGCTGGTGCATACCGATGTGTGTCAAGTGTACACAAAGTCACATGCCGGATCAAAGTACTTCGTGACGTTCATAGATGACCACAGCCGGAAGCTGTGGGCCACACCGTTGAAGACGAAGGATCAGGTATTATCCGTCTTCAAGGAGGTCCACGCGCGAGTGGAAAGAGAAACCGGCTGGAAGCTAAAGGCGGTTCGAACAGATAACATAGGAGAATATCGGGGGCAGTTCGAGGAGTACTACCGCTCGAAGGGAATCCCACTCGAATTTACTGTGCCGAAGATGCCGAAACTAAACGGGCTCGCCGAGAGGATGAACTGGACCATAATGGAGAGGATTCGGTGACAGGAACTGCACACTCCCTATGCGCAACGCTCGGCCACAACCGAGCTTAGAATCATACACAGAAAAAACAGGTAATGAATGCACGACACAATGGAGAGAAAGAGAACACAGGAACTGCACACTCCCTATGCGCAACGCTCGGCCACGGCAGCCCACAGACTGCAAACTATCACTATGTCAGAATGTACAAATGGTAAAGCACCGAAGCAACGACCTCGAGCTTTCTATCTTCGCCACAAGTGGCGGTTACAACAGAGGCAACGACCTCTTCCTCTCTCTCACTCTCTGTACACTGTTACACACTCTCAAATCTTGCACCAACAAGAATGACAACTACTCTACAAAAGAGTTTGCCCTAAGTCATATTTATTCTAATATGACTTTTCGGCTATTTACACATATAGCCCCGATGGACTCTCAGAAACATATTTACGAATATGTCCCTTCATCCGGTGAGCACTCCTCACCGAGCCTGCATCATCCGGTGCTTGCCGGGTACTCGTCATCCGGTTCTCACCGGGTCTGCACCATCCGGCTCATGCCGGGTACTCCACATCCGGTTTCGGCCTCGGCCAAGTTTGCTCATCAGTACTGTTCTTCTCACTTCCCATCCGGAGGGACCTGTTTCCTAACATTCAGAGTATGATAGCACATGCAAGGTTACCCAAGACATTTTGGGTTGAGGCGCTAGCAACAGCGACGTACGTGATAAACAGATCACCCTCAATGCCCTTGGACGGGGACACGCCGCAGAGAGCGTGGACCAGTAAGGAAGTGTCTTACTGGCATTTGAAGGTGTTCGGGTGTCTCGCTTACGTGCATGTTGCAAAGGACCAGAGAGCAAAGTTGGATCCAAAGTCCCGGCCTTGCATATTCCTCGGATACGGCGATGATGAGTTCAGCTACCAAGTGTGGGATCTGATCGACAAGAAGGTTTTCCGGAGTCGAGATATTATCTTCATTAAGGACAAGACCCTTGTCGACTGGGAGTCAGAGAAGAAGATAATGAACTCCGAGTTGACCAGTAAGGATCGGTTCGATGAGATTCGGACCTACCCGGCTAAGAGCCGGTTGACACTTGAAGAACCGGCCGGTTATGGTGAGGATACCGAACCGGCAGAAGAAGAAGTAGTAGAAACCGAAACCGGCCAAGACCCCGAATCGGATTCAGATGAAGAACAAATAGAGGAGCCGGTTGCCAAAAGCCAAAGATGGAGATATCCTCTCAAAGAGAAAAGGCCCCCCCAGAGATTTCCGGATCCAGAGCATGTGTTGCTAACCGATCAAGGGGAGCCAGAAAGCTTCGAAGAAGCAAAGGAGGACACCCACAACCGCAAGTGGTTGAGTACCATGCAGGACGAGATAGATTCCCTACATGAGAACCATGTTAGGAAACAGGTCCCTCCGGATGGGAAGTCAGAAGAACAATACTGATGAGCAAACTCGGCCGAGGCCGAAACCGGATGTGGAGTACCCGGCATGAGCCGGATGGTGCAGACCCGGTGAGAACCGGATGACGAGTACTCGGCTACGGAGAGCCGGATGGTGCAGACCCGGTGAGAACCGGATGAGGAGTACCCGGAAACAGAAGACCCGGTGAGAACCGGATGACAATTACCCGGCAAGCGATGCAGGCCCGGTGAGGAGTGCTCACCGGATGAAGAGACATATTCGTAAATATGTTTCTAAGAGTCCATCGTGGCTCTATTTGTAAATAGCCGAAAAGTCATATTAGTATAAATATGACTTAGGGCAAACTTTTTGTGTGACAGTGTGAGAGAGTTGTTGTCAGTTCTTGTTGGCACAAATTAGAGCGCACAACTGTGTACAGAGAAAGTGAGAGAGAGGAAGAGGTCGTTGCCTCTGATTGTAACTGCCGCCTGTGGCGAACATAGCAAGCTCGAGGTCGTGGCCTCGGTGCTTGCTTATTGTACATTCTGACATAGTGATAGTTTGCAGTCTATGGGTTGCCGTGGTTTTTCCCGATTTTGGGTTTTCCACGTAAACATCATGTCTACTCTTCTCTCTATCGTGTTGTGTTTCATTCCCTGTTTTCTGTGTTTTATTCTAGGCTCGGTTGTGGCTGAGCGTTGTTCAAAGGGAGCGTGTAGTTCTTGTCAAAGTGGTATCAGAGCAAAACGACACAGAAAATGGATGATTCGTTCGGAGGCATGTTCAAGCTCACCGGCTCCAACTATTCGGTGTGGAAGTCGAAGATGAGGGACATGCTCGTGGTTAAAGATCTTTGGTTGCCAGTTCAGTTTGGGGACAAGAGACCGGACAAAATCGGCGCCACGATATGGGAGGTGATGCACATGAAGACAACAGCGTACATACGGTGCTTCATCGACATGAGCCTATACAACAACTTCAATGAAGAGAGCAAGGCTCATGAGCTCTGGGAGAAGATCGGTGTTATGTTTCAAAACAAAAATGATATTAATCAGGTTTCGGTATTCCGAAAGCTAGTAAGACTCCGGTACCAAGATGGCTCCAGCATGGCGGAGCACATGAATGCCTTCCAGGGGCTGATCCACCAAGAAACATCATTGGAAGTACCTCTCGCCGACGAGGTACTAGCACTACTCTTGCTCGGTTCCCTCCCAGATAGCTGGGAGACGTTGGTTGTCACCTTGGGCAACGCCGGGCCGAAAGGGAAACGGTTATCCCTAGCAAGAGTGAAATCGAGCTTGCTAGATGAGGAGGCGCGTCGAAAAGATAAGGATACGAGCTCCAACTCCAAAGCGCTCCTTATCGAATCAGAACGTAGAAGACAAAGGAACCGTAGTCCCCAGAACCGGGAAATGTCGGGGATGCGGTCAAAGTCAAGGGGGAGGCCTACTTGCTTCTATTGCGGCAAGCCAAGGCACTTCCAAAAGAAATGTCGGCATTTCCGGAAAGACAAGGAAACTGATGGTACCGATTCGAAGCGGACACCGGACCGGAATGGTAAAGATCGGAGGGGAACGGACAGGAAGGGAATGACGGCAATCATGGCAAGTGAAGAAGAGTTGATGCTCATCACCGAGGAAAGTTAGCTAAACCTTGCCGGCGACGAGATGACCTGGGTGGTCGACTCCGAAGCGTCGTTCCACCTTACCCCGGACCGGAAATGCTTCTCATCCTACTCAGCCGTTGATCACGGTTGTGTCCGGATGGGGAATGAAGGTACATGCCGAATTGTCGGCATAGGAGACGTGTGGTTGTCAACACCAACCGGATGCAAGATGCTGTTGAAGGATGTTCGACACGTTCCGGAGGTTCATCTGAACCTGATATTAGTCGATCGGCTAGATGATGAAGGCTACACGGGTAGCATCCGGAACGGTGTTATAAAGTTCAGCAAAGGGAGCCTGATTGTGGCTCGGGCCCGGAAGGTAAACACACTGTACCTGATGAATGCCCGGTTATGTCCGGAGGAAGTGAACGTGGCATCCGACACTGCCGGTGAGCTGTGGCACAAGAGGCTATGTCACATGAGCGAGAAGGGGATGAAGAGGCTTGCTGACGACAACCTCATTCCAGTGAAGAATGTGCACTTGGAGAAGTGCACTGATTGTCTAGCCGGTAAACAAAACCGAACCTCCTTCTGATCAAGGCTACCGATGAGACGTAATGCGCCACTGGAGTTGGTGCATACGAATGTGTGTCAAGTGGACATGAAGTCACATGCAGGATCGTAGTACTTCGTGACGTTCATAGATGACCACAGCCGGAAGCTGTGGGCCACACCGTTGAAGACGAAGGATTAGGTGCTATCCTTCTTCAAAGAGCTCCATGCGAGAGTGGAAATAGAAACCGGCCGGAAGCTGAAGGCGGTTCGAGCAGATAACGAAGGTGAATACCAGGGGCAATTCGAGGAGTACTGCCGCTCGAAGGGAATCCGGCTCGAATTTACCGTGCCGAAGACGCTAGAACTAAATGGACTGGCCGAGAGGATGAACCGGACCGTAATGGAGAGGGTCCGGAGTATGCTGGTGCATGCAAAGCTACCCAAGAAGTTTTGGGTTGAGGCATTGTCGACGGCGACATATGTGATAAACAAATCACCCTCAGTACCCTTGGACGAAGACACGCCACAGAGAGTATGGACCGGTAAGGAAGTATCCTACCAGCATCTGAAGGTATTTGGGTGTCTTGCATATGTTCATGTAGCTAAGGACCGGAGAGGAAAACTAGATCCGAAGACCCGGGCATGCATATTCCTCGGTTACGGCGACGATGAGTTCGGCTACCGAGTGTGGGACTTGGTCGACAAGAAGGTATTCCGGAGACGAGATATTATCTTCATGGAGGACAAGACGCTCGCCGACTGGGAGTCGGAGAAGAAGGTAAAGAACTCTGAGTCGACCGGTAAGGATCGATTTTACGATGAGCAAACCCAACTGGCAAGGGACCGGTTAGCACTCGAGGAGCCAGCCGATTACGGTGAGGATACCGAACCGGCAGAAGAAGAAGTAGAGGAAGCTGAAACCGGAACCGGCCTAGACCCCGAATCAGATTCGGATGAAGAGCAAATGGAGGAGCCGGTTACCGAAGCCCAGAGACGGAGATATCCTCTCAGAGAGAGAAGGCCCCCCCGGAGATTTCCGGATGCAGAGCATGTGCTGCTAACCGATGAGGGGGAGCTAGAAAGCTTCGAAGAAGTGAAGGATGACACCCACAGCCGCAAATGGTTAAGTGCCATGCAGGATGAGATGGATTCCCTGCATGAGAACCATACGTACGAATTGGTGGAGTTGCCGAAAGGAAAGCGGGCACTCCGAAATAAGTGGGTGTACAAGTTGAAACCGGGAGATGCCGGCAACCCCCCGAGATACAAAGCCAGGATCGTGGTGAAGGGGTTCCAGTAGAAGAAGGGCGTGGACTTCGACGAGATATTTGCCCCGGTAGTAAAGATGACCTCCATCTGGACGGTGCGGAGTATAGCGGCAAGCATGGACCTCGAGGTAGAGCACCTGGACGTGAAGACGGCATTCCTTCACGGCGACCTCGAAGAGGAGATCTACATGCAGCAACCGGAAGGATTCATGGAGAAAGGGAAGGAGCACCTGGTATGTCGGTTGAAGAAGAGCCTGTACGGACTGAAACAGGCTCCCCGACAATGGTACCGGAAGTTCGACTCCTTCATGACTGATCAAGGGTACCACAAGACGCAGGCCGATCACTGCGTGTTTGTGAAGAAGTTCGAAAGAGGCGACTTCCTGATACTCCTTCTATACGTGGACGACATGTTGATCATCAAACGGGACCAAGCCAAAATACGGATGCTGAAGAAGGCTCTCAACCGGACCTTCTCAATGAAAGACTTGGGTCCGGCAAGACAGATGTTGGGGATGCATATCATCCAGAACCGGCCAATGAAGTAATTGTGGCTATCACAGGAGAAATACGTGACAAAGGTGCTTCAGTGGTTCAACATGTTAGAAGCGAAACCGGTCGGATCGACACTCTCGGCAAACTGCAGATTATCCGATAAGCAAAGCCCGAAGACTAAAACAGAGAAGGCTGATATGACAAAGGTTCCATATGCCTCTGCCGTCGGGAGCTTAATGTATGCAATGGTGTGTACCCGACCGGATATAGGATACGCAGTCGGAGTGGTGAGCCGATTCATGAGCAATCCTGGCAAGGAGCACCGGAACGCGGTCAAATGGATACTCCGGTATTTGAAGGGCACTTCAAATATGTGTCTCCGATTCGGTTCCGGAAAACCTCAACTTGACGGTTTTACCGATTCGGACATGTCGGCTGATGTGGATACCAGCCAGTCTACATCCGGGTATGTAATGACATATGTAGGGGGAGCCGTCTCATGGCAGTCGAGGCTACAGAAGATGGTTGCGTTGTCAACCACGGAGGCGGAGTATATGGCGGTTGTGGAAGCCGGCAAGGAAATATTATGGATGAAGGACTTCATCGGAGAGCTCGGTATCCGGCAAGATGAATACCGGCTCTATTGTGACAGTCAAAGTGCCATCCACCTTGCTAAGAATGCGGCCTACCATTCCCGGACGAAGCATATCCAACGGAGGTATCACTGGATCCGGGAAAGAGTAGATGACCAGGAGTTTGTGATGACGAAGAACCACACGGCCGAGAACGGGTCAGATATGCTGACCAAAGTACTGATACCCGACAAGTTGGATACATGCAGGAAGCGGATCGGACTAGTAAGACATCCCATGCCGGAGTGAAGGGGGAGTTTGTTAGGAAACAGGTCCCTCCACATGGGAAGTCAAAAGAACAGTACTGATGAGCAAACTCGGTCGAGGCCGAAACCGGATGAGGATTACCCGGCTACGGAGAGCCGGATGTTGCAGACCCGGTGAGAACCGGATGACGAGTACCTGGCTACGGAGAGCCGGATGGTGCAGACCCGGTGAGAACTGGATGACGAGTACCCGGAAATGGAAGACCCGGTGAGAACCGGATGATGAGTACCCGGCAAGCGCCGGATGATGCAAGCCCGGTGAGGAGTGCTCACCGGATGAAGAGACATATTCGTAAATATGTTTCTAAGAGTCCATCGTGGCTCTATTTGTAAATAGCCGAAAAGTCATATTAGTATAAATATGATGACTTAGGGCAAACTTTTTTGTGTGACAATGCGAGAGAGTTGTTGTCAGTTCTTGTTGGCGCAAGATTAGAGCGCGCAACTGTGTACAGAGAAAGTGAGAGAGAGGAAGAGTTCGTTACCTCTGATTGTAACTGCCGCCTGTGGCGAAGATAGCAAGCTCGAGGTCGTGGCCTCGGTGCTTTCTTATTGTACATTCTAACATAGTGATAGTTTGCGGTCTGTGGGCTGCCGTGGTTTTTCCCGATTTTGGGTTTTCCACGTAAACATCTTGTGTACTCTTCTCTCTATCGTGTTGTGTTTCATTCCCTGTTTTCTGTGTTTTATTCTAGACTCGGTTGTGGCCGAGCGTTGTTCAAAGGGAGTGTGTAGTTCTTGTCAAACCACACGTATGAACTGGTGGAGTTGCCGAAAGGAAAGCAGGCACTCCGGAATAAGTGGGTGTACAAGTTGAATCCGGGAGATGCCGGCAACCCCCCAAGATACAAAGCTAGGATCGTGGTGAAGGGGTTCCAGTAGAAGAAGGGCGTGGACTTCGACGAGATATTTGCCCCGGTAGTAAAGATGACTTCCATCCGAACGGTGCTGAGCATAGCAGCAAGCATGAACCTCGAGGTAGAGTAGTTAGACGTGAAGACGGCGTTCCTCCACAGCGACCTCGAAGAGGAGATCTACATGTAGCAACCGGAGGGATTTGTGAAGAAAGGGAAGGAGCACTTAGTTTGCCGGTTGAAGAAGAGCCTCTACGGTTTGAAGCAGGCTCCCCAGCAATGGTACCGGAAGTTCGACTCCTTCATGACCGATCAAGGATACCACAAGA